>NC_040045.1:2266855-2354649 GCF_003713205.1 Coffea eugenioides
CTAAATCAAGAATGGGTGTCCTTAGTGAAAAAACTTGATAAACTGGACAAACTGATGAAACGGACTGCTGGGGAAATACTTAAAACAGGAAGGGTATTTTCGACTTTTCACGTCCTACGTTGCTCCGATTGAGCTGAAATTTTGTAGGCACCTATAAAATACCATTATCTACAACTTTCCTTCTTTGACCTAAGGCCAAATCGGCCTCTAACATACAGATATAAATTCGGACAGAATGTTGGGGAAAATTTCCAGATTCTGGAATTTCTAGTTTTTAGTGGAACTTTCCTTAATTTCTCACTCCAATCACTACCAAAACACCTTATAAAACCTCAATTGCAACATATAAGCATCATACAACAAATTAGGCAGAATTTCCCCAAACCCTAGTTCATGAAATAAAAAGGGGAAAACTACTAAAACATGATAATCATCCATGATTCCACCACTAAATCAAGTTGCTAAGCTTAATTTAACAAGATTAAAAGTAAAACTTAGAGAGATAAGCTTTCTTACCTTGTCTAGAGGTCACTAAGAGTAGCCCAAGCTTTCTCCTTCAAAAAACTCACCACAACTCACTAACTAGTCACTCAAGAACAAGTTTAATCGGTTTATTTTGTTTGATTCCTCACTAAGTTGTTGGATTGAAGATGAAATGAAATGTTTTCCTTTGGTGTTTTCCCTCTTCTCTCTCTCGGCCAGCAGCAACAAAATGAAGAGGAAAAATGCTAAGTTTTGGAGTTAAATGGATGGTCTTGGTCTTGGGTCAAGAAGCCTTGAGGTGGCGACAAGTGTCGCCACCACCACCTTTCTTTTTTTCTCTTTCTTTCTTGTTATTTCCTAGCCTCAAATTCGGTCAAGCTTGCTGCCAAGAGAGAAGATATTTTGCTCAAGTTCAATAAATTTGTTTGGTAAGGAAATGGTGGTCAAGTGGTGCGTTCAATCGGTAGTGCGCAGGACCCGCCGGTTCGCGCCGTTTTTCTTAAAAACACACGTACTAGGGTTTTTAATTTCTTTTCACTAACTTTTATTCATTGCTTCTAATCACATATTATTTCTCACTTAAAAGTCACTTTTAATCACCAAATTGAATCCTTACTCTGTACCGAAAATTCATCCGGCGAAAAAATCGTGAAAACCCTAATTTTGCTCCAAATTTGAAACCGAAGCGTAAAACCCTATTTTCTAGGTTTACTTACACTTATTGTGAAATAATTGAGTAGTGGGCTTGATAAATAATAATTTTCAAATAAAAGGGTATTTTTGAGAAAAATACAAGAAATTTGCGAGTCCTCACAAAACCTACATTCTGCAAAATAATAAAACCCAAGTTTCAACCTATGAGTAAACTCTAAAACAAAACCATGCAAAAACACAAATAAAATCATGTAAAACCACAAGCAAATCCAATTTAAAATATTAATTTAGCCCACATTGTAACCCAAAACCCAACTCAAACAACTAGGGGTGAGCAAATTCGGTACATATCGAATTCATATCCGATTTCAAATTCAATTTGGTAATTTGAAATAATGTATTTGGTAATTTTGAATAAAAACGGTATTTACCAAACTCACCGAATTTCAATGTGGTATAAAATAGGTAATGAAATTATTAATTTGGCAATAATTGATTTCAAATTCAAATTCGGTAAAATGAAATAGAGTACCATATTACTGCATTCGAATACCAAATTAGTTTATAAAATTATATAATATATAATTAAATGTTATATAGTATGACTATATACTACTAATATATTATTTTATTATATAGGTAAATGTTATTATATCATATTATGAAAATAATAATATTATAATGATAATACAATAATGCTATTTTAGTAATTGTTATATGACTATAATAATATGAATACATAACAATACATAGCATAACTATAATACTTATCCTTTTATATATGACTAGAATAAGATAATAATTAATAAGTATAGGTATAATACTAAGGTGGCGTTTGGTAAAAGGGTTTCGGAATGGGGAATTGGAATAAACCCCATGATTCATGTTTGGTTCACTACTATCGGAATTGAAATTTTGGAATGATGTCTAACAATTTAGCATTCCACCATTCCTTAGTAAGTTGGTGGGTTTTGTCCAAAACCCAAGTGTGATTCCCAAATCTTATAATTACATAATATTTAGTATAATTAATATATTATATATATTATATATTTATATGTTTATATTTATTAATTATAATATTTTATTATAATATTAGTATATTATATAAATATATAATATAATTATTTAGTTAAATTTAATTATATTATATAATATATATTATAAAATTATTAATATTATATAATAATATATTTATAATATATGTGTATATTTATAAATATATATTATATGTGCATATAATTATAATATATACATGTATATAATATTAATAAATTATATAATTATAATTATTATTATTATTTTAAATATAATAATATATAATAATAACTATATTTAATATGTAATATACATTATATTTATATAAAATATTAGTATAATTAATATTTATATATTATATAATTATAATTATATATTTATATTATAACATTTGTATAATTATAATTAATTATATATATAATATTTAATTTAATTAGTTACAAACTTATAATAATGATATTATTATATTATTATATTATATATTATAATTATTTAGTTAAATATAATTATATTTATATAATATATGTTATAAATTTATTAATATTATATAATAATATATTTATAATATATATGTATATTTATAAATGTATATTATATGTGCATATAATTATAATATATACATGTATATAATATTAATAAATTATATAATTATAATTATATTTATTATTTTAAATATAATAATATATAATAATAACTATATTTAATACGTAATATATATTATATTTATATAAAATATTCGTATAATTAATATTTGTATATATTATATAATTATAATAATATATTTATATTATAACATTTGTATATTTATATTTAATTATATATAATATTTAATTTAATTAGTTACAAACTTATAATAATAATATTATTAGTTTTATGTATTATATAATGTATATTAATCTTTGTAATATAATTGATATTATCAATTATACTAAAAATTATACATGTTTACTAATAGAAATTATTAATTAGTTATACTAAATTTACTAATACATTTATACTAATATATTTAATTAGTAAAAATTTCTTATATCCCATTTACAAAGAGCCAACAAACCAAACATCAACTATAGTAATGATATGCATTCCTGGCATTGAACCAAACAAATGTATTGTAATGATTGATTCCATTTTAAATCCAGGATAAATGATTTCGAATCTAAATCCGATTCCAACATGCGAACCAAACGCCACCTAAATATTAAACAATAAACATAATTAGTAATTAGAATTCAGATATTGGTAGTTTGGTCCACCATTCATGTTTGAATTATTGGATATTTGAATATATAACTCGTAACTTGCAAGTAGTAGTGTGTTCTAAAATTACATTACATATTTAACATGTAAATTCATATTCTCCATTCACTAAATCTAAGGTTTTAAGCATAGACAAGACAACTAAGCAGTCTAAGTAAAATGCATATAAATTGCACGTCAACATATTAGTGTATTGGTTTTCACCATTAAAAGCAATTAATTATTTTGCAAATTTTTAAAAAAAAAAGCTGTATAAGAACTTAGAATAAATGTAAGCGTAATGCATTATATAATTTGTAATTTGTAAGTAAATTAGTGATACAATTACACAATAATATAAGTAAGTAAATAAGTTGCATTTTGATTTGAAATAAATTATAAGTTTGTAACTTAGTCACTTATCACTAATTATTGTAAATTATAAATTTGTAACTAATATCACTTATCACTAATCATTGTAATTTGTAAGTTTGTAACTAATATTACTTATTATTAATCATTGTAATTTATAAGTTTATAAATTATCACTAATCATTGTACAATCTAAGTTGCATTCTAGTTTAAATTAATCACTTCTTATTTGTTCCTTAAATCATTGACCAAGGATTCAAGATATAACTTGGTATAGATGATCAAATGAATACTAATTAATTTTTCAAATGGCTAGAACAAGACTAACGTGTTAAATTATGAATAAATTTGGGGATCAAATCAAGAATAAAAATTTTACTACTTAGGAGCATAATGAATGTACAATAATTTAGCGCCCAAATTCACAAATTAAAAATTACAAAAAACATTCATGTTATCAAAAAGTGTCGGATACTTGCATTTTCTAAAAATTGAAAACGGTTAACTCGAATTCATTACCATTTTCGAATTTAAATTCAGAAGTGAAATGAATTCAGATATTTTCAATTTGAAATTGAAAACGGTTTAGATTTTTACAAGTTCAATAATCAAAATAACCGAATTCAACTAACCTAATTACCAATTTTGCAGCGAATGCTCATCCCTGCAAACAACCTAATAATTTCATTTATAGATGACTTTTTTTTATACATTGTCAATGTATAATTTTTTTTATACTAGCAGGTTTAGATCATACTATATAACATGAATTTAAATTTAAAATTCAAATTATGCATATTTGATTTACATCCAAAACTGTTAATTTAAAAAATCACTATGTTGTCAGTGTATAAAAAGTTGATCCTTCTTTTATACCATGAATGAAAAGGAAAAGAATAAAGAATAGAAATAAAACACAGAGACTAAAGCAAATGAAACAATAGAGGCTGGAAGCCCTCACAAGGGTGGTCCAGCGGTAAGTGCGCTGTCAGGCCCTCAACAATTTGGTGAAAGAGAGGTTGAGAGCAGCAGACATGGAGGAGGTTTGAATAAAGAAGAAATAAGAGGGAAAGGCAGAGGGGGAAGGAGAGAGAGAGAGAGAGAAAAAGAGAGAGAATTGGGAAGGAATCAATGGAATTACTTTTCTTGTCCCCAAATCCATTACACTGCCTTGGATTTATACCCATCCAATGATGAATCAAAATCGTATTTGTGACGCCCCCACTTCTCCCTAAGGCAAACCAGAGGGTATCCGCGGGACGTCTGCCCAGCTCTCGCCAGGACTCAAGCAGTTTCCATTCAAGCTTAAAGTAAAATCATTCAACAACACTAGATAAGTAAGAAAGTGCGAAAAACTTCCAAACTTAACAATATACATAACGCTTATCCAATCATTACATTAAATTCCCAAAAAGTACATCAATACCCAAAATAAACTACATCCGAGTACATCAAATATCCAAACCATATATTAGATTTTCGAAGTACAACCGGTAAGAGGTCTAGCCCAAAATATATTAAAACCCTAAGCCAGAAGGGTATCAAAAGAGTTCCTCCAAGTATCATTCCATGCCAAATCCTGTTAAGGAAAACAAATCTACAGGGTGAGCAAAACATTCGTGAGGCCAAGGACACACATGCAATCACATAGTCCAAGTAACAAACCCAATTAACAGGTCAAATAAGAAGGTACAAATAATTGCCAAGTCCAATGAAATGTAAACAGAAACAATTCAAGGATATGGTAGCTCTCAGGAGCTAAGTTCCACTTGCATTGCCAAGGTCATTCGTATACCTTCCCGCGATGACTCTCCGTCAACCGGGTTGGTATTTCCAATCCGTAGATCTCCACTTACTTCCCTCCATCCATCATTTCACCCTCTCAGATCCGTAACCAGCAGGCATGTAAAGGCGATACTATACAAGTATGCCAAACAAGATCTCAAAAGATCAAGCTTTAGGTCCCAAAATTTACCAAGTTTTCCCGACCAAGACCTCATGATTGGCTGCGAGATTACGAGGTATAACCATTGGGTTTTGGGCGTCCCCACAGGTTAAGTTTTCAAAACCAAATCAAGTTTTAGCCGATGAGATTTCTCTGCATTCGACTTTAGGTCATGTACATGTAAAATCCAGCAATTTCATGTAATTCATGTAGCAAGTCATGTATTGATCCAAGTAAAGGAGATAAAGTGCGGTAAAGTACACACTTTTCCCCAACAAGTATAGTTCAAGTAACAACAGGTTCAAGTAGGGTTCATGTAGGCAACAGATCTCAAGCGAAGTGCAAGTAAACATGCACTTGACACTCACCAAGTCAATCAAGGAGAAAGGTTACTTGAAGTTCAAGCGTCTACCGTAGGATCCTCTTGAAGGTCCTCGTGCGAGCCTGAGCAATTAATAGTGAACAATCACTTATAAATCCCAATTATCAAGAAAGTTTGCACCCTTGTGCAATTCTAGAAAATTTTACTAAAAATGAGCCTAAATTACGCACAAATTAAGGCTCAAAAGTGGAGTTTTAAAGTGCAAGAGAAATCAAGTTTTCATCTTTGAAATCAAGTATAAAACGTTCAGATAATATCGAAGGAATAAGGAGTATTTTAAAAACTCCATTTCCTTGGAATTCGGAAAATTTCAGTTTTGATATGATATATTAGAAAAATCGTATCTCACGTTTTACAAGTCAAAAATTGGAAAACTTGGTACTTTTGGAAACCTCTTCCAAGGTACTAAAAGTTCCTAGAATACACTTTTCTAAGATTCCAAATGGAAAACATTCAAAAATAAGCTCAAAGTCTGTTTTGGTTCCTAAGGCAGATTTAGGTTGATTTTTGGCCAACTTTGAAGATTCGGAAAAATTCACTTGATTGGAACTAGCTTTTGAAATTTGGTACTCTTTTAGAGTCGCAATCCAAGTTTACAACAAAACAAGCGGAATGAGAAACGGAGTTTTGAGTACTAAGATATGGCAACTCAAAGTTACCAAAATTCCCTTGTGAAACATGGGTTTTTCAAACTCGAGTCATGAACTTTGGTAATTTATTTGACCCATGAAACAGCCTCGGAATAACACCATAATTAGCAGTATAATACTACCATATAAGGGTTATCCCTCTACCAAATTTCTTGGAGAAATAACTTCGGAAAGGTGGTCAACCAAACAACCCAAGTTTCGAAAATTCTAAGGCAAAACTGTCTTGAGCTTTTTGTTTTCCATTCCAAACATTTGGCCAAGGAATCCTTCAAACGTGGTTCATTTGTATAGGAAAAGCCTAAGGAACATTCATGGTACATTTGGTAGGTGTTTTAACTCCAAGAAACTCAATTGGCAAGTCCATACCAAGTCTAACATCAATTCTGTCCAATATTTAGGGTTTTCAAGGATAGGGCAGGTTTCGTATTTTGATCATAAATCACTCAATTCAACTCTGAATTGAGCATGGTTTGTGGCGTTGGAAAATAAATTCATAAAAATATAATTTTACAGAAGAAATTGTTTTGAAATTCAGCACACAACTAGCTCAAATTCGAGTCTCAAGCTGTAGCTTCTGAACTTCATTCCAGGAAAACAGAGAAACGGGACAGTCATATTTAAACGGTTGGTACAGGGTACTCGGGTGGAATTAGGGGTTGCATTTTATATCAAATGAAAGCTGGGAATGTCTAGTTTCCAGTGCCACAAACGGTACTCGATTCCGACATCGGAACGATGAATTATAGCCGAAACAAGCTGGCTGTCTGGTAGTGACGGGAATCATTTCCCAGTTTTGGCATAATTTCTAAATCTCAACATGCACTCACCCAAATCACGTAAAATTTTGAGGAAACTTTAAACACAACCTATATTTCACATTTGCATCAGAAACAAGTCAATTGGACTTCAAGAAAGTACACTAAAATGCACGAAAATTGCAGGGCAGAATCGGCATCATCACATGCAGCTCCTCATTTGATTTCTTTTCATTTTTGCCACTTAACTCTACTAAGTTACACTTAATCAACACAATCAGCATCCAATCCTATCAAATCAGATCATCAAAGTCATTGTGGGATTTCATAGAGCCCACTCACCAATTTTCCAACAATTTAAAGCTGCCCATGAGAATCCAAGAGCTCATGAGTGTAATCTAGCTTCCATAAACCAAGAATTAAGTGGTGGATCATTACTTACTTTCTTAGAGAGCCAAGACAGAGATTTTCGGTCACTTTGAGCTGGAGAAAAACCGTGAGAGTTAGCTCTTTTCCTAACTTATCTTGATCACCAAGTGATTTGAGGGTTGCATGTGAAATTTGGAGGGAATTGAGCAAGGAATTGAGGAGAGAGGGTGGAGGAATTTTCTGGTCTTGCTCTCCCTTGGCTGCTCGGCTGTTTGTGCGCAGGAAAGGAAGGAAATACTGATGGTATGAGCTTCTAATGGTAAGCTTAAAACGTGTGGCTCACTTGTACTCAAAGCTGTCCACTAAAGTAATGCACGTGCGCGTGCGTTTCGTGCTCGATTCCTCGCGAGTTTATTGCACTAATGCACTAAACCTCTAATACACTTGCATTTATATTATTATTATTCACTCTTAATAGTCCCAAAATAATGGCCTAAGGTTCCTCAATTACTCGCGTGCGTAAAAACGCGTATTTCCAATTTAAGTGCGAGATAGTGAAATTTCTAAGAAGTTTTTATGACGGTAATATAACTAACTAACCTTTGAACACTTAAATATAAAAATACCTATTTTAAGACTAATGTACAAGTCTCCAATTTTTCAAGCTTATTGTATTCCCGAATCGATTATTTACTCCAGTCGCGTATTCACTATTTTCACTTAACGAGCTTTCAAAAATTAAATTTTGAAACAAGTCACTTTAAAAATATAACGAAGCTATATACCCATGTAATTAGGTCTAAAGAGGTTAGAAAATAATATTCAGGGTAATTGGCCAAATAAATAATTAAATGAGCTTGAATTAGGAGTTTAAAATAGATGAATTTTGTGAGTCCTCATATGAGTCGAGTATTAATTCCTCAATTATCTTTCTTAATCTGTCATTGATCATTCTTAACTCTCCAATATTAATACACTCCCGATTCAAGTATAGCTTCGAAAGACGTGCACTCGTTGTTCCGAACTAAACGAATTTTTGAAAAGTGAATTTTTTTTCCAACAAACGCTTTAAAAATATAAAAGAGGCGTTGTTCCATATAAATGGATTTTAAATGGTCGAAATAAATAATTCGGAGAAAATGAGTAAATAAATATTTAAGTAAACTTATAATATTCAATAAATAAGAAAATTTTCGGGTCCTCACAATATTGGTACAGAAATGGAAATGAACTAACTAACTACCTCAACAGTCGATTATAACTAACTTTTAACAAATTTGGCTCCAAATGCCAATTTACACTAATGCCCCTCTAACTTCTGATCCAATTGCAATTGAGTCCCTATTCCTAACAATACTCTCTCCTTGAAGGCAGCCTTGTCCTCAAGGCTGGAAATCCGGAAATTGGCTATTGATAAAGGATTGATCTTCCTACGATGCCTCTTCTTCTCCCAGCTGATGCCACTTGATAAGGTATTGGATGACAGGAACACCATTTCGCATGATGACCCTTCTTTGGAGAATGGCAGCAGGCTGCAATAAGCACTGATCTTGGTGGTCAAGCTCTGGAAGTGTAGGATTAGTAGCTTGATGTGGCCCCAATTTTGGTTTAAGAAGGGAGACATGGAACACCGGGTGTATTTTGGCTCCTGCTGGCAGTTGGAGCTTGTAAGCCATAGCACTAACATTCTCTATGATCTGAAAAGGTCCATAAAATTTTGTAGCCAACTTCAAACTCTTTTTGATTGCTATAGATTGCTGGCGATATTGCTGCAATTTGAGAAAAACCCAATCCCCCATCACAAACTGCCTTTCTGTCCTGTGTTTGTCAGCAAACACCTTCATCCTATTTTGTGCTTGATGCAAATGCTCCTTGATCCTCTGCAACATTTGAGCTCTAGTTTGCAGCATATTGTTAGCTGCTGGTATCACAGTGTCATGGTAAGGTCCAATAGGTAGGGACAGTGGCTTATAACCATAGAGAGCCTCGAAGGGAGTAACTCCCAGGCTAGTGTGATAGGAAGTGTTGTACCATAGTTCTGCCAGACTCAACCATTGACTCCACTGAGTTGGATTTTCACCTATCATACACCTCAAGTAAGCCTCCAGGCACTGATTAAGCTTCTCACTCTGGCCATCAGTCTCAGGGTGGTAGGAAGAGCTATAGTATAGCTCAGTTCCAGCCAACTTGAACAGCTCCTGCCAGAGTTTACTGGTAAAAATTCTGTCTCTATCTGTTACAATAGAGTCAAGCAGACCGTGTAGCTTATAGATATGGTCCAGGAAAACTTGAGCCACTTGTGCTGCTGAGAAGGGGTGTGAAAGGGCTACAAAGTGACCAAATTTTGTCAGTCTGTCTATGACCACCAGAATGGTATCAAAGCCTTTGGAACTAGGCAACTTCTCTATCAAATCCATGGTGATGTGTGACCAAGCCTGAGTTGGTATAGGAAGAGGCTGTAACAGCCCTGGATAAGGAACATGCTCACTTTTGTTCCTCTGGCAGACCTCACATCCCTGCACAAACTGAATAATATCTCTCTTCATTCTTGGCTAATAAAACATACTCTGCACTCTCTGAGCACAGGCTCTTTGGCCAGAATGACCTCCAATAGGGGACTCATACATGATCTTGATTATCTTCTGTTTAATCTCCTGACTATTCCCCACATACAACCTCCCTTTATACCTGAGTACCCCCTGGCTGAGTCTGAAATCAGAATCCTGTGGCTCAGGGTCCAGTAGTAGCTGACTCAACAGGTTCTGGCATTGTTGATCTCCAAAGTAACTGTCCTGTAGTTCTTGCATCCATACAGGCTAAACTATGGTTATTGCCAGGAGCTGTTGCTGCTCAGTTATGGGATCAGGGGCAACTCTTCTAGATAGTACATCAGCAACTGTGTTCTCAGAGCCCTTCTTATATTGAATCTCATAATCCAAGCCCAGCAACTTGGTTAGCCATTTGTACTGTGCAGTTGTGGTTAATCTCTGTTCCAACAAAAACTTAAGTGACTTATGATCTGTCCGGATAATGAACTGGTTCCCTACCAGATAGTGTTTCCACTTTGTGACTGCAAAAACCAATGCCATCAGTTCCTTCTCAGAAATAGACAATCCCATATTCTTAAGGGAAAATACTTTACAGACAAAAGCTATGGGATGCCCTTCCTGCAGTAGTACAACTCCCATGCCCTGACTACAGGCATCAGTTTCCACTATAAAAGGAATGTCAAAATTAGGGAGCCTCAGCATTGGTGCACTGCTGATGGCTTTTTTAAGTTGGTTAAAAGCCTTTTGTGCATCTGTACTCCAATTGTAGGCATCCTTCTTGAGTAAATTGGTTAGTGGCTTGCTGATTGCTCCATACCCCTTAATGAAACGTCTGTAGTACCCTGTAAGTCCCAAGAATCCTCTAAGTTCTTTCACAGACTTAGGGGAAGCCCAAGACAAAATACACTCCACCTTGTTCATGTCCATACGTACCCCTCTATTGGAGACCACATGTCCCAGATATTCCACCTCCTGCTGAGCAAAGGAGCACTTAGAGAGCTTGGCATATAGTTAGTGATTTCTGAGCACTTCCAACACCTGTTGCAGGTGTTTCTGATGGAGTTCCAAACTAGTGTTGTAGATCAGTATGTCATCAAAGAACACCAAGGCAAACTTCCTCAGAAAAGGCTCAAACACCTAGTTCATCAGGGCTTGAAATGTTGCAGGTGCATTTGTTAATCCGAAAGGCATTACCAAGAACTCATAATGGCCTTGGTGAGTTTGGAAAACAGTCTTGTGTGTGTCCTCCAATTTCACTCTAATCTGATGATATCCTGACCTTAAATCAATTTTTGAGAAGAATCTGGCTTCATGCAATTCATCTAAGAGTTCTTCAATGTTGGGTATAGGGTATCTGTCTTTGATGGTCAAATCATTTAAGTGTCTATAGTCCACACAGAAATGCCAAGTGTTATCCTTCTTCTTGACTAATAGTACTGGGGAGGCATAAGGACTGTTACTTGGCTTAATAATTCCAGAACTCAACATATCAGCTATCTGTCTCTCAATTTCTATTTTCTGTGAGTGAGGATACTTGTAAGGTTTCATTTTGAATGCCTGTGCTCCAGGCTTGAGGGGAATCTGGTGATCCAAACTCCTGTTTGGTGGCAGTTGAGTAGGCTCTTGGAAGACCTCTGGAAACTGATCCAATAGTGCTGTAATTGATCCTGGTATTTCTTCTGTAGTCACCTTGCCTACCTGTGCTGAAGTAGCACAACACCTCCTCTTGGCTTGAAAAAATCCTCTGAGGTCCTTCCTCCTGACCAACTCCATTGTTGCATCATTCACTGCTCCATGTAAGGTGACAACCTCTCCTTGGTGGAACATGGATATTTTAAGTTGGTGAAAATCAAAAAGTGATAGGGCTATAGTTACACATCCAGTCTACCCCTAGGATGAGATCCCAGTCCCCTAATTCCATAATCCTAAGGTCAAAACTAAACCTATAATTCTGGACGTTCCATAGGACCTGTGGGCACTGAGCTCCACTGGTCACCAAACTCCTATCTCTCATGGTGACTGTGAATGGTTTAACATGCTCAAATGGAATTTTTAGTGCAGACACAAGTCTGTGGTGGATGTAACTATCACTGCTCCCTGTACCTACCAAGATTTTTACATTTTCCCCTGCTAATTGCCCTTGCAATAGGATTGTGTTTCGCCTGAGAGAATTTGAGAGTGCATTGAGAGATACCTCTACTGATTCCCCTGGATTTCCAATCAGTTCATCCTGCTCTCCTAATGCATCTTGGAATTCTGTATCCTCCTCCTCTTCATACAACATGAAATTCAAGTGCTTCATCCTACACTGATGTCCAACTCCAAACTTTTCTCCACATTTAAAGCATAAACCATTATTCCTTCTATACTGCACTTCTTGTGGGGATAACCTCTTAAATTTAGGTTTCTTAGCCTCTGGTCTTGGTGTATAGAAGGCATCCATAGGCTTAATTTCCTCCCTGAGGCCACTGGTAAAGCTGGAAATGAAATATTCTTCGCTCAGTTTGGGGTTTTGGATCAGTATCAGTGTTTTCAGTTCTTCAAACTTCTCCTGATAAGCCTCCACTGTACTTGTCTGCTGCAATTTGTTGAATTCCTGCACAATGTCCCTACAACAGGTCCCCTTGAACCTCTGACAAAGTAGTTCCTCAAATTCTCTCCATGACAACTGCGATTTCTCCCTGAAACCACATATCAGCCTTCCCTTCCAAAAACATCTCCACTACCAGTAGCTTATAGTCTTCCTGGATTCTATGCAACATGAAGTATTTGTTGCATTTCCTGATCCACTCACGTGGATTCTCTTCACTGAACATGTGCGATTCAAGCTTAGGAAGGGAGTGGCCAGAGAGCTTACCCAAGAATTCACAGTCCTTCGCCTCAGTATCTGTTTCCAGATCTGATCTCTGATGACTAGGTAGTGTTGGCAGTAATGGTGTTTGATCTCTCCCCATCTTAGCCTCATCACATGTACTCTTTTCCTTGATCAGCAGTGTCTTCATCATCGAACTAAGTGCTTCGAACTTCTGCTCCATTCCAATCACAATCGAATCCATACGTTGATCTCTTCCAGTCATTTCTTCTTTTACTTGCTGCTAGATACTTCTGACATCCTCCATTACTTCCTGCAGCTTCTGTTCTTGCTTCTTGAGATGATCCTCCATAATTTTGAATCGAGTACTTTCTGCCATTTGGATTTCAGTAGCTGGCCAAGGATCGGTCAGCTCTGATACCAATTTGTCAGGCCCTCAACAATATGGTGAAAGAGAGGTTGAGAGCAGCAGACGTGGAGGAGGTTTGAATGAAGAAGAAATAAGAGGGAAAGGCAGAGGGGGAAGGAGAGAGAGAGAGAGAGAGAGAGAGAGAGAGAGAGATAAAGAGAATTGGGAGGGAATCAATGGAATTACTTTTCTTGTCCCCAAATCCATTACACTGCCTTGGATTTATACCCATCCAATGATGAATCAAAATCGTATTGGTACAGAAATGGAAATGAACTAACTAACTACTTTAGCAGGCGGTTATAACTAACTTTTAACAAATTTGGCTCCAAACGCCAATTTACACTAATGCCCCTCTAACTTCTTATCCAATTGCAATTGAGTCCCTATTCCTGACATGCGTTCTTAAGAACCCTTGAAGTCGTGGGTTCAAATCTTACCTGGATTTAAACCTTTGTGACTCGCCCAGGATCGCTGCGTAGGGCCGTGGCGCACTCATCTAGTTTGGTATACCGACTCAGATCCTAAGGGTTCGAGTTGGAGCATGTTCCGGTTTCCAAAAAAAAAAAATAAAGGCTGGAAAAAAGAAAAAAAAAAATGGAGACAAAACATAAACAGAACTTTGACCAAGTCTAACCAAAAGGTTTCGTTGAAAAGTTGTCATAGTAGCTTTTACTTTTAAAGGGTTCTTTTTATATAAAAGGGATCTACACAACATCAAAAACATGACCAAGGCTTCCAATCCAATCCGGAGACCTCATATTTTCATGTAAAAATAACCAAAGCACAAGAACACAAAGAGACTTAACCTCATGTTTCCTCCTCAAGACTTAACAAAAATAAAAGAAAATCATCCGGTTAGATTCCTTAGATGGTAAGGAGCAAAACATACTCTGGGTTCAAAACAATCGCATCAAATCCTTTGAAATGGGTTTCTTATTTTTATTTGCGAACTTGAGATTCTCTAATTGAAACATGCTTTTTGACCCAAAACGAGACATAAACTACCGTAGAACTTTTGCAATAACATAATTTAAGCAAATATAGATCCCAACCCCAAACTTGGAACAAACCAAGATAAGAATGAGATGACCTTTTTAATCTACATGGCACGGGAATGAAAAAAGGGTTTGATATGATTACCTGTGATGTTTTGACAAAGACCCAAACAAGAGATCCTCAAAGATAAAAGAACACGAGGAATCAATGGACCCAGGAAACTTGCTGGAAACGATGGCTAGGGATTGGTTTCTGATTGTCTTTGAGCCTGATTTTACGGCCCTTAGAGTACTCTTTTCAAGAAGTTACCAACAGAGAAAATGCTCACTACAATCCCAAAAAAATGCAGAAAAAACAAACTTTGAAAAAGAATGAGAAACGAAAGAGAGAATCATCTCTCAATAGCCCTGTCTAGTCAGACAGTTTTTTTAATTTTGGTATCTTCTTGAAGAATAAGATTTTGGTCCACTTTTTGGACGTAACCTCTACTAGATTTTTGTCCCAAATTGAGCTATACAAACCCCTTAATTAATACACAAATCATTTGAGCTCAAGTTATCGTGAAAACAGTTCACAATTATCATTCAAAGCTGGAAAAATTTCAGGTGCATTCGGTAGCAAGTAGTCCATTTCCCCTTCAATTTATCCAAAATTTTTCAACTATCCAAAAGCTACATTTTCGCCCAAACAATACTACCCATATATGTTAACATGTATACAGCCCAAGTAGTTCAAAAATTTGTCAAAATTGACCCCCAAAATTCGACTAAAATCTGGAAAATTTCCAGAATTTTTTGGACAGCATATACCTTCCTTTTCCTTCAATTCCTCAACATCATTTCAACTACGAAAGTGGTGCATTTTCCTTCAAATGACCATAGACATTCAGCTTAACATTTACACACTCCATGAAGCTCAATTTCTTGTCAAGAATCAGATCAAAAACTCGAACACAAACTGGGAAAATTTGGACAGTTTGGTTCAACAGCAGAGCAGTTTTCATATTTTGGTCACATCTCATTCAATTCAACTTAGATTTGAGCATGGTTGGTAGCGTTGGAAACTACACTCATAGGGATACAATTTTTCAGAAGAAATCGTTTTAAAATTCTACTCATAACTAGCTCGAAATCTGGCAACAAAACGCAGCTCATATCCTGGCTTCCAGTGAACCAGTGGAGCAGGATAGGTGACTTTAAAAGACTGCCACGGTTCACTCAGGTGGAACCAGGACGTCAATTTTACACCGTTGGAAATCTGGAAGAGTCTAGTTTCTAATGGCGCTAACGGCACTCAATTTCGATGTCGGAGGGCAGAGTTATGATCGAAACAAAATGGCTGCCTGAGCCATACGGGAAAAATTTCCAGATTTTGCTGGTTTTGGAATTCATCACCTTTGGTCAACCAAACCTCAATATCTTTCAATGAAACTTTACACACAACTCCAACAACACATAAACATCAAATACAAGCCGTTTAAAACCTCAGAAATTTCGCATGAAAAAGGTCGGTCTTGGCAGGGGCAGAATCGGAACTTTTTGCTTCAAGAGCTCAATGAAGTTTCTAGCAATAATGCACCTTTAATCTACTTCCTTAAGCACTAATTCAACAATAAAACCATCATCAAACATCATCACAGCCATCAACTCAAAGTGGGAGTTCATAGAGCCCACATTTAACAATTTCCAACAATAATAAGCTACCCATAAGCATAATCAAGCTCTTAAGTGTGAGTTGGCCTTCATTGAACAAGAATTGAAGAGTGGATCATGGTTACCTTACTTGTGTGCTAAAAGGTCAGATTTTGGTGTCCCAAAAGCCCCAAGAAAATCCGTGAATGTGCAGCTCCTTCTTTGTCCAAGTGATTGTCCAAGTTGTCTTGAGCTTGTGTGGTGAATTTGGTGTGAATTGGAGCAAGAAAATGGTGGAGGAAAAATTGTGAAATTTGGAGTGTGAGAGAGAGTAGAGACCGACGGTTATGGTGAGGGGAAAGGGAGGGAAAAATCTGAAATGGAGAGCTTCCTTGAGAAGCTTGAGTGTGGTACAACTTTTGTGCTCCCAAGTCAACCGTGAACAGTGTATCGCGCGCGCGTTTCGCGCCATTTTCCTCTGAGGTTTGTTTTAACTGTGCACTAAACCTCTAATGCACATATATTCATGTAATTATCATTCACTCTTAATGACCTCAAAATAAGGTTCTAAAGTCCTTCAAATAAATCGTGCGCGTAAAACGCGTATTTCCCACTTATGCGCGATAAGGTGAAATTTTTGAGAAATTCTTATAACGATGGCATTTCTAACTAATACATGGATATTTAGGCATAAAAATACTTATTTTAAGACTAGGGTATAAATCTCCCATTATTCGGGCTCATGAACTCTCAAGTCAGTTACTATTCCTGAGCCTACGGGTACTATTCACACTTAACAACTTTCAAGACTTGAATTGCGAACTAATTGCCTTAAAATTACTCATGAGCTATAATGCTATAGAATTGGGTCCAATAGGGCTAAAAAATAATATTCGAAATAATTGAACAATTAACTAATTAAATAACCTCAGAATGGGAATTTAAAAGAAATAAATTGCGAATCCTCACATTCCTCATCTAACATTTCTCCAACTTAATTATACCTTTTTATAGCCTCTACATATACTACATTTCAACTTAGGACTAATTCGCGCGTCGGTGCGCGAAAATTCAACTTAGGGCTTTGCCGAACGCGAACCGTCAATTAAATCTTAAAAATTCAAATAAATTGAAATGTAACATTTGAATGATTGAAAACAATATTATTTAAATATAAATACATATTATTGGATAATTTTAATATTTTCAATAATATTTTGATTTAATTTTCCAAAGGATAATGAAATTTTTGAGGTCCTCACATCTTTCCTCCCTTAAAAGAATTTTGTCCTCAAAATTCTCACCTTATCTTGTGGTTAACTCTGGATACTTCTTCTTCAAGTCTTCTCCTACTCCCCAAGTTGTCTCCTCGATGTCGTGATTTCTCCACAAAAACTTAACTAAAGCAATCTTCTTATTCCTCAATTCTTTAATTTCACAATTCAAAACCTTAATCGAATGCTTTCATATTATAGGGATTCGTCCACTTCAATCTCATCTAAGAAATGGAAGAAAAAATTTCAAAAAAAAAACTAGACACATATTATATAAAGGAAAAGAAGATTATCAAGTGAGGTTACTTACAACTTCTCTGAAGGTTTCAAGTCAAAATAAACTGTGACGGATCACAGGAATTTGACATTCATGAAGTTCTTTCTTTTTGAAATGAAAAGTTTCGGGTTTCAAAAAATGGTGAATGTGCAACTTTGAGCTAGAATTTCACAGCCTTAGAGTGGGTTTCTTCAGGAATTTTCAACTATGGCTTTTCTACTATGACTATAGAGTTAGCAGAAAAAAAAAAGATTTCTCTAAATCTCTTTAAATCGAGTGAGAAAAGTTGGTTCGAATAGTGCTGGTTCACCAGCCTATTCACCACTTTTTTTTCCTAGAAAATTTTCTTTTTCTAGCTCTTTTCCTTTGTTTCCTGCCCCAAATCTTTGTGCAGCTGCTTGTCTAACTAGTTTCCTCTCTCTAGAAACCCCAAAACCTTTGTTATTATGTATTTATATGAAACAAAACCCTAAAACCTAGAAATGAGTTAGAATAAAGTGGGATGATGTGTCCCCCTTTTCCTCATTTTGATCAATTTTTTTTAGATGTTAAAGCATAGGATTTGAATATGATGAGTTGTCTTTATGCCAACAAGTTTGGAAAAAAAAAAGAATGAATGAAAAAAAGAAAGGGAAATCAAGAAAATGCCTTAAGATTTCCAGTACATCCTTTGTATTGGGTTCGTTTGCGCAAGGAAAATGAATAGCGCGCGTGCAAAAAATCACTTTTTTTTTTGGAAGAAAAGAAATGGGCCAATGGGCCTTTTTACTTCCAAGCATTTATTTTCTTTTGCATGGTTTTGGCTGGGGCTTCATTTGGATTTTGAGTGGGTTCATTTAGGAGTTTAGCAATTGGGTTTGGGGTGGATTTAGTGTTGGGCTTATTGTAGGAGTTTTGTTGGGTTAGAAGCAAAAGAAAAGAAAAGAAAAGAAAGCAAACCTTTACTATTTTCCTAATCTTTGAATTTTCATTTTTTTTCCTTTTTTCTTTTTGCACAAACCAACAAAACAAAATGCTATTCATAAGTTAAAAGTAAGTATAAAAATAATAGTAGATTTGAGATAAAGAAAATTTTGGTATCTACAGCTTGTCACTCTTTGTCTGAGTTTCAAAAAAATTTGAGATAAAGACGTAGACACCAAATTACCTACCTATCTCTTTTGACTGTAACTAAACCAAGATAAACAACATAAAATGTTACGCATTATTTGGTAAAGTAACAATAAAACACGGCTGAAATTGCATGGATTTGTTTATGTCTCCCATTGTATTAGACATAGTCTAAATACGAGGTAGAAGGTAACTTGTGCTAAAATAAAATAAAATGAAGGAAATCACAAAAACTGATTAAATAAAGCAGCTAGCAAGAGGATAAGTATATCGAATTACAAATCTATACTTGCTGACTGGATTAAACCCAAGTCCAAACAACTAATAGAGGAACTGAAATATGCTTCCAAATGTCGATTGTTGGTGGAATTCAATCCGAACCCAAACAGTTAGTAGAAAACTGAAAATGCATCTCAAACCTAGATTGATCAGTAGGATTCAATCCAAACCCGAACAATTAGCTAGATGAAATGAAGACGCATCCCCAGCCTAGAATACTTGATGGGATTGGACTCAAGCCCAAATAACTAGTAAGAGAAAATAAAAATGTACACCAAGTTTAGAACACTTGATCGGACTAAACCCGAACCCAAATAACTAAAGGGAGAAATGAAAATGCACCCCAAGACTAACCAACCAGTGTGATAAGACTCGAACCCAAACAACTTGTGAGAAAGATGATAATGCACCCCAAATTTAGAATATTTGGTGGGATTGAATCTAAATCCAAATAACTAGTGGGAGAAATGAAAATGCACCATAAACCTAACCTACTGGTGGGATAAGATCCGAGTCAAAATAACTAGTGGGAGAAATGAAAAATTCACCCCAGGCCTAAATACTGGTGGGATAACTTCCTAACCCAAACAACTAGTGGGAGAGATGAAAAAGCAAAGTTTGGATTGATAATCTTGAAAAAACAAACTTCCAACATCCATGCCAATGGACTAGAGGAACAAAAGAAAAAAAAAATACTTCCACAAGTGCTAGAATGAACTAAAAATGCAAAGCCTAGGTTGCCAGAAGGAAATGAAATGCAAGGTCTAGAGTGCTTTTGCGATTGTTCTTGAGCAAACTTTGACCAGATTGATAGAATTAGATATCACATTTTCAAAACTCACCCCAATATAGATCACGCTTAGCTAATAGAGGTGCTGCATTTCCATTCTTCAGAAAAATATAAATAATGATCGTACAATTCTTACTTGCAAAAAAAAGAGGAAACAACTGTGACGAAAGATAATGCCACCACCATGTGATCCTTCGAGTCTTGAGAACCATATAAACATGAGCTTTTTGATATCAAGAAATTGTCTCACTTAGGACTGTTCTGCAACCTGTTTCAAATCTTCTAGTATCAGTCAATCTTTTTGTACATCACATGACATCCACTTCTAACTGCCCTCTGCCCTTTAAGATAAATTACAGGGATTGTCTTTTGGCAAAGTCTAATGAAATAAATAAGACATTAAAAAATTTAAACAGCTTTATTTCTCATACAATGATACAAAGCGGAATAAAAAATGATAGCCAATAATAAAACTACCTTTATTGAGTTTATGAAAAATGACTTAAAGGCTCTAAATGAATTGGATACAAATTTGAACGGATTGTTTGTGATGAGAAAAACAGCACATTTAATCCCTTTCGATATCATCTTCCTTGAATTCAATGTCAGCAAAAGAAGCACAATGTGAAAAGAAACCCAAATAAGCATAGTCATCAACTATTCAATCCTCGACCTTTTGCTTTCCATTCATGACTCTTTTGTGTACCAAAACCCCACCTTAATGCCCTTTCGGGTTTTCACTAAGTTTACCCCCTTCTTATTTTTATTTTTCTTTTTTCTTTTATTTTCAAAGTTGATTGCTGAAATATGTATTCCTTTTGAATGGATAAGCCAATCCTCCACTTTGCAATATAGCATTATTACCCATGTTTTATTCATTGATTGACCTATAAATTTGTAAGATTTTGACTTGCACGTTTTCCTCGATTTCAATCATGAACATCTGCACAGAAGGAATTTCAAAGTACAATATGAATTTGAATTTTTTTCACAAAAAATTACTGCTTATGCAAAGTGTTGATTTATCAAAGTCAAAATTTGAATAACAGATTTGAAGTCTATTGAACACTTGGGTATACCCTACAAATGTATTATAAAAATTTGCCTCAATTTAGGCCATTTAATTGTAAAAATTTTTGTTTGGCTGACTTTTCATTTATTTGGCAAACTGTACTTCCTAAAATTTGGATAACAATCACATGCTAACATGCAATGTGCATTGGTGTATCATTAAGGACATGTAATACAAAAGCAATTGCATTCTTCAAATGAAAATGAAGCCAGAAAAAATGTCTCGCTTAAATTCATGTAGAAGACTCTATGATGAACCTCTCAAAACAAGATCAAATTGCAATAAAATCTCTTTCTCATTTAGGAACAACATTTAGGGAAAAAGATCACTTTTTTATTAGTTTATCCTTCAGGATCAAACAAGTGGATATTATTTTGAATTTTCAGATAGTCAAAAGAAATAATAACTAAAGGCTATACACCAGGATATCTCTTATCTTTGTGCCTGAATTGCATCTAACCCATTCAATACCACATCTTGGTTGAAGCAAATAGTTTCTCACCCTTATTTTTTTTATGAAAACTCAGTCAACATATAAGCTCTATAGACTTGTAGTATATGGGTAAAAAGATACCTAAATACAATGAAACAGGTCATGACCCTGTTATCGCGAGTGAAGTAGATCCTTTCAAGATTGATTCTTATTTCAAATTGTCATGAAAGATAAGTCAGTAATGGACGTTATGAACTTGTAATGTGGCTTAAAAATGGAAGTAAGATTTTCAAGGATATTGCATTTAAAATTGCATTTCTTCCAAAATTGCCCCAATTTTGGGATAAAAAACCTTAGACCCCATTTCAACTCTTATCATCATCACTGAAAGGATTTTGGCATTGAATTTTCTCTTTTTCGCTTTTTTTTTTTGCATTTTCTTTTTCTTTTTTCCTTCATTTTCTCTTTGCTTTTCCTTTTCCTTTTCCTTTTTCTTTTCGTGAATACTAAAGTCTAACTATCAATGGTAGAATCAAAACTCCCTAACTTTTAAAAGATACATACACATTTCTTTTTTTTTCCAATACTTCATGTTTCTTCCAAAAAATTTAGCATTTTTACTATTATTGAAAATTTTCAAATTTCCTACCCTAATGTAGGGTGCAATCATAAGTACTTTTGAAACAAACACCAATTTAAACTCAAATAAAGATGCAAAGGACAAACAGCGTTTCAAAGTAGAAAAGATGGCCAAAGTATCATTTTTACTTCACATAACAACCAAAGTAAAGAATAGCTCATTAGGAGAATCTATTCTCTTTCGACATTTGAAAATTTTTTCAATGTATGGTTGTGATCACCAAGACTCTTATTTGGAACGAAATTGTACTTTTGATGGCTCAAATAGAAAAACAAATGATGAAATATCTATAGATAGAGAAATGAATGCCTAAAGTATTATACCAAATTCTCAAAACAAATAAGAGTAACGAATATTTTTGTCTTCAACTAGATGTTGATTGAATCTAGTTAGAAATATTGAACCCTTCCAAAGAAAAAATTGCCTCGCGTTGAAATTTATCAACCAATGTGATTGATTCTGGAGGTTTGATAGAATTGGACAAAATATGAATTGCAAAAATGAAAGAGAAAAGATATTATACTTGGTCTTTTAAAACAAACTAACAAGTTCAAGTGGCCCCTTTGATATTTCGATTTCAAACACTCTCACTGAATTGTTTGGGCTACAAATCTAGTACATGCAAAGACTTTAGAAAGCTAAACACACACTTATGAATTTCATACAATAGATGAAAAAAATTGAGAATCTTAACTTAGTCTTTTTTTTTAAGATTCATCGTGAAGTCTCCATACAAGTAAAAAAAGAATGGAATGCATATAAATATATACAACTGCAAACAAGAATAGTCTAAATGAAAAAAATTCATTATTGCAAATGTTTGAAACAAAAATGTTGCTTAATTAGAATTCAAATGAGAAAAAAAAACTCCCTTTCACACACACACACACTTTCTCCTTTTCTTTTAAGACAAATTGTGTGAGAAACAACAAACAAAGAATTTTTCTTTTGGCAAACAACTATATCATGAAATCTCTTAGATGCTCTAAATTGGCGCTTCCAGATGAATTCTTCATATTTCACATTGTAGGATCTACGCAAGAGTCAAGTAATATTTATATTTTTTAAAACTTTATCAGATCAAAATTATTTTTAAATATGAAAAAATCATTTTGCCTTATTGAAATATCTTTTATAAATGTCGAGAAGGGAAAAAAGAAAAAATAACTTAGAATTAGTAAACAAAATTACAAATCTGGTATGCATATCCTATGAGGAAATCCTTTTATACCAAGGATTGGCCTAGTATGAAAATGCAATCCTCTAAGTTAGTTGCCATATAATAGTTGATGGATCTGTTGGGGATAATACAAGAGAAAATGGCTAAAAGTTACAAAGCAAATGATACAAAAGATTTCAAATCGTGACTCAAGATCACTTTTCTTTAGGGTTTATTTGTCCAGAATTTTGTATGCAAAGATTTTGGACAAATATCCTTTAGAATAATTTGAAAGGTGTTTGTCTTAACTCTTGCACAAATTTAGACAAATCTACTTAAACTATGGTGTGCTTTTACAGAGAATTCTAGTAATAGGAAAATGATCTTCTGTAGCAAACCATCCGTACTAGACCTTTATAGAGTTGAGATTGAATAATCAAGAGTTGCAACCTTTTACCACTAGTTTATGTATTTGTGTTGGTTAAAATGTTCCTCAACATCAATGCAAGTGTTCAGACAGTTTTTGGATATTTAAACACTATTTAGATTGTAATTAACTGTCAAAAACATAAAGAGGTGCCAAGTAGACTTGAATAACTTCTAAACATTGTAGGAACCAGATAGTGGTGGGTCTTATGTCGGGTTCTAAGACGGGCCCCTATCTTGCAACTGATCAAATTTTGAAAATATCCAATAGGATCCAATCAATTTATTGATATTTGACTAAAAAACTATCTAAATATTTGGCTAATTGGAATGACAGGAGACATTTGAACTAATAGGATTAGGACAACATCTGAATGGATTGATTGTTTTGGTTGACACATGAAGAGATGCAAAAGGTCAATTTAGCATGAAAGAACCTACTTTTAGAGGGATTGCAATGTCTCTACTTGGCCTTGATATTTTATTATCTCAACAATGACATCTTATTTGTAAACTTCTTCGACTTAGTGTCCTAACGCAAAGGATTTTACGATCTTTGATAAAGTAGCCAAAATGTGATTATCAAAGGCTCATATTCTAATGTGCAAAAACTACTCCATAATCTTCAATGTCATTATCATGAAAGGGATCAGATCCTATCTTACCTTGTGTACTACCGCTTTGAATGGTGCAAAAAATATAAATATGCAAGTCTGATTAGATTATATATCCAAGACAAAAGGATAGTTTATTATTAATGCGGGATTCCCTAAATGGCATTCCCTCTATAGTTAATGCATGATGACGGTTTATTAAAATGAGTAAATATGCAACACGATAATTGAAATATAACCTAAAGATGCCCCTATTGAATGCCAAGGTAAGCCTAAAATGAAATATAATATACATATATATATGTAGCGTTAATGCAATAAACAAAAATTTAAACCTGTAATAATTTAATGGGTAAAATACCAAAAAACTACTTGTGGATTGTCAAATATTAAATTTAACTTCTTTTGGTTTGGAAACCTTCACTATAACTCTCTATGATTTCAACTAAATTGAAAGTTGGATGGAAAGCATCCAATCTAACAGTTATACGTAAAATGTCAAGATTGCCCTTATATAAATGAACTCCCTATGATTTGCTAAATATTTAATTTAACTCCTTCTGGTTTGAAAAACTACACTATAGCTCCCTGCGGTTTCGACTAAATTGAAAAGTGAATGGAAAGCATTTTACGTATAGTAGGGGTAATATTGACATTTTCCATACAACCGTTACATTGAATGCTTTCTGTCCAATTTTTAATTTAGTCGAAATCATAGGGAGTTATAGTGTAAGTTTCCAATTTAGAGGTGTTAAATTAAACATATATCAAACCACAAGAAGTATTTTGGTGTTTTACCCTAATTTAATCTAAAGGGCAGTTTCTCCTAAATGACTACCATAGCAAGTTTCTTATTTCTAAGGTTTATGAATGCAAGACAAGGGAAGAAAACAAGATTAGTTTATTTGATAAATAACACATAACACATTAGAACAACAAAATAATACAAAAATATATGGTAAAGAAAAGAAAAAGGGGTAGAATGCCTCTCCTCGTGTCTAGTGTTCCTAACAAGATGAATGAGGCTCTATCCTAGGTGATCTAAATGGATGCACGAGGTTGGAGTTCACTAATGCATATAGATTCAATAGGGTTCTAAGTCCCCAAACCTTCAGACCAAAAGGCAAATGGTCATCAATTCCAGGGCCTTTAATTGATGGCTCGAGTAATTCTCCAGACACTATTACGTGCACGTCGTGCCATGGCCACATGTCCAAGTGGATCAATCCTAATCCTAATAGAGAAAAATGGTATGATGACCACTAAAAGAAAAAAAAGCAAGGGTTAAAAAGGAATAACATATGTGCATATGAAGTGTTCCTTTGAGGGAAGGGATTAAGAACCATTAAACCTGTATGAAGGCTCTAGGGTAGCATCACTCCCCACCCCAAATACAAAGTGTGATACAAATAAGTAAATAAATGAAAATAAACAAACCATCCATCACATACATGAAGAATGAGGAATGAATACAAGTATGAAATCCAAAAGATCCTAAAAGAGAAATGCAAACTAAATCATCTAAATGCAATATGCTAAAAAGGGTTAGGAAAGGAAATTGTGAATAAACCAAGTGCTCAGACTCACTAGTGATTCCCAGTGGAGTCACCAATTTGTCGCATCCTATTCTTGAAATAAAAGGAAAGGTGTTTTTGAAAAAATGAGTTTTTTTATTTTAGAAAATGAAGAAAAATGCCTAAAATGGGACTTAAAAAAATGTGATGGTTTTGGTCTAAAATAATAGTCTAAAAAAGGGATTTTAGAAAAGGAGAGTCTCTACTTGGTATCGAGTTTAGGTAGACCAAATCACCCAAAAATGTTTTAAAAAATAAAGACAAATAAAATCATTTTAAATGACTCCAGATTTTTGAAAATGAGAGAAAAGGTTCGGGAGTCACAGTTGAAGAAAGGGAAGGTAAAGATTTGATTGATTCAAATCTAAGACACTCTTTCAATCTAACCAAAGTTAGTTCGAGATTAAGTCAAAAATTTTTCTAATCTAACCTCTAAATTTATTACACTCTAATGCTTCCATATGGATGCAAATTTAGACTTAGAGGATATCGGGGGGAACGAAATGTCTCTTCAAAATTTAGTTAGTATCAATCATATTAATTATGAAATTCAAGAATGATCCCTTAAAGAGTCACAAAAATGCGAAAGATGAGATTCAAAGAAAAGAAAATTGTTGTAGATAGATAAATATACATGACCTAAAATAGAGAAAAGCAACATAATGAGTATGAAAAATAAAAATTTGTGACACAATTTTCCTTTTTATAGAGGGGTAATAGCGTGTTAAGGTTAAGAAGTCATACTTGCTTATTTTTTATATTCGAAAGATGACTCTTCTAACCTAAATAATAAAATGGACTAACTTATTTTCTAATTTGCCAAATGAAATACAAGTCTAAATAACATGACTTGTGTGAGAACCCTCACTTTAAAATACAATTTGTCTAAACTACATGCCTTACTCTAAGAATGAAACCACGGATTATAAGTCCTAACATTGTATCCCCTATGTGTTATCGTATGCTCTAAGAAATTAAAACGTTTTTTCTTGAGTTAGTTTTAACTATTTCACCACTTATAATATACCCTTGCATAGCATTCTACATGTATTAAAACAATTTCCATGCATTACATTTCATATCCTTTCACTTCAACTAAAACAATTTTTTTAGTTAGTTTTATTTTCCACCACTCACATTGTACCAAGTGGCTTTTATTTGTGGTTGGGACTTTATGTGAGATATTAGTGGTGTTAAATAGGTATTGCTACATTTGGAAGGGTTGAAACATAATTAGTCAAAGGATTAATAGAAGTTGTGGACAAGAAGTGACCGTGTGGCAAAATCCTAGCCAAGCATTTTGTTGACTAAGGGTTAAGAGACAAATTTAAGATGGACTTGGCCATTTTCTACTCCTTATGGCCGAATTTCTTAGGGCTTAGCAAGGAAGAGAGAGAGCTCCAACATCTTGCTTTCTAACCCTAGCTTAAACTTGAGCAAAAACCAAAAGAGAAAGAGTTTGAGTTAGTGAAAAATTTTCCTCCAATCTAGTGCTTGATTCAAGCTTGAAGTTCTCACTTTTGGTGGATTGATTTGGTGGCTCAAGCATCTTACAAGAAAGGTAAGTACACTTTAAATGGTAGTTTTATGGTAATATATCATGTGCATCAAAGTGTTAATGGCAAACTACAAGTTGTTTGATTAAGATTTGGAGTAATCTCTTGGAATAAACCAAAGAGTAGTTGAGTTAGGTGGCATGCCTACCAAGTGTTTGATGAAATGTTTGCACTTTGGTCATGGTTATTTATGAGGTGTGTGACCCTTAATCTTTGATTTTATTGTGTTATATGAAGTACTTAATGCCTTGAGGGCAAACTAGAAGTTGCCCTAAACTAGGAATTGTGGTTAAAACTCTTGAACTAAAAAAGTAGTAAGTAAGTTAGTAAGTATGCCTACCATGTGTTTGATGAAATGTTTGCACCTTGTTCATGTGTGTGTATGAGGTATTAACATGTTTTAAACCTCTTTTGAGTTGGATCTAATACTTGTTATGTGAAGGGAGTGAAAATCATAAAAGGGGTGAAAGTTAGAAGATTTTGGTGAAGGTGCTGTCCATAATTTTAAGGGCTTGCTGCCCTGTTTTTTTTTGGTATTTTTGTGCTTAATTTGGCTACAAATGTGAGGGATATATGTTGGGTTATGTGTGTGGAGGTTGTCTACAAAAAATTAGCCATTTTGGTTGGATAAATTTTGAGTTATAAACAAAGAGGCAAAACTGGACTAGGTCCAGAAATTTTCTGACCAGCAATCTTGTGAAGGTCATAACGATTTACTCGATGATCAGAATTGAGTGCCATTTGTGGCATTTAAAATTAGACTCTTAGAGCTTTAAAATGGTACCAAGATCATTTTCTGGTTTGGCCCGAGCGATTCGTGGCGAGACTTGAAAGTTGGCTGTCCGTGTGGTACTGTTCATCCGAGACTGTCCAGAAAATTTATTTGGTTTCGTAATTTTGAACCACTTACGTTGGGATTTTGGAAATGGTTTCTTCTACAAAAATATATTTGTATGAACCTAGTTTCCAATACCACTGACGGAATCTAATTCTGACTTTCATACAGTGAATTATAACTGTTTTCCCGAGACTGCCGGGCAAGACTGTTCAACCCGAAAAAGGAAACCTTAAGCCTAAATGAAACTTTTCTTTTGCTAAGCTTCATGTACACACTAAACTTGTTTTCTCATGAACTTTTCCCATGGTATAGACCTCATTTGCATGCTGGATTAAGTAGCTTAGACTACTCACTTGGTTTCTTAATGAACCTATAATTTAGTGAGGAACGAATCTAATTGTTAACGATTTCACTCGTTGCCCTAGGTTTGGGGAACGAAGGTGACCGTAACTAGATGTTTAACGTTGATTACTACTTTTGCTGGACAGGTGAGTGTTCCACTACTTGCTACCTGTTATGTGAAATATCTGAAATCCTTGATTGTTAACTGTTGGAGCCAAATACGGTTTTGATAAAATGGAGGCGAGTGTGTACTTTATCGCACCCGACCTCCCTTGTTTTTCACTGAAACTCCATGAATGCCTGTGATTGAGTTGTTTGGGTGATATCCATCAACTACTGCTACTGTTTGGGTACCCAACCTCATAGGTGAGTTGGTTGTATCGAGCCAGCAAGGGCTTGGTCGAGAAGACTGATAAACCTTGAGGACTGTTTACTGTACACTGAAAATCGAATGTTGCTTGGAGGTCCCTGGTGAAGCATAGCCATTGTGCTTGCTTGTTGTGTTGTCCAACACCATCAGTGGTAAAATCCTCGATTTGATCCTGTTTCTTTGGAATCCTTGAATTGGAAACTCGGATAGTGTACTCGAGTATTACCAAACTACTGTTTATGGAGTGCGGGCCCGGTGGGGGGTTGATTGGTGGACGGAGACTGATGAAAGTGGTGTTCTACGGACCCTATATATCCTGTGCATACAAGTGTTGACGGAGTGTCAACAGGAGGCAATTATGATCAAGCTCAAGTGGATCATTGGCTTTTGAAAGCCACCCGTATCCTTGAATTGAACTGTGATTTAACTGTTATTTTACTATACGGTGTTTATTTGGCTATTTTGTGATCTTACATGGCTATGTGTTTACTTGTCTTATTTGGAACCTCACTGGGCGTTAGCTCACCCCACTCCCTTTGTTTTCCTTAACAGATCGGGAAGGGATTTGATCAAGAGCTTTCTTAGCTTTATTTTGATCGTACTTGCGTTTTGAGGTTGTAACCTTGTTTAAGCAAACTTGTAAGCTTAAATTCTTAAGTATGACTTATGCTATGTAATTTTGAGTGTGGAGTGGTAATCACATATAATCAATGTGATGATATATGTACTAAATTGGATCGTTGGATTGGTGATTATATGTTAATTAGGGTTTCAATTCCCTGTATCGGAAGATGTTTCCTCTGTTTCATTGATGATATTAGTTCTTTGAACGACTGAGTCCTGGCGAGAGTTGGGTAGGCAGCCCGTTGATACCCTAGGGTTCGCCCTAGGGAGAGGTGGGGCTGTCACAACTTGCACACATAGGTATAAGGGAATAATAAAGAGGACGTACCATGCAAATGAAAATAATTTAAAATAAAAAAAATTATATGAAATGCAATAAGTTTCATACCAAAGTATGAATCTAGCGCATAGATGGTCTAACGGTCTAACATTAGATTAGCCCATTTGTACAAGTTTTCATTAGCATTGGATTAGGGAAAAATTGGGATGAAAAGCCACAACTAATATTGGACTAGTATGTTGACATCATGCACTTATTATAAATATATATAGCATAATCAAAATAAATAAATACATAGAACACGTAGAGCATGTAGTGCTCATAGCACATAGACATAATATCTAAATGTAAAATCCTAAGAAAAACAAATAAAACACATAAGCAGATAGCCACACAAGTACATAAGACCTAACTATTATATTGAGAGTTCTAACTACAATCTAAAAGGGGGAATATAAGATAATAAATCTATTTAACATATCTATTACATTTATCTAATTAATAACATTTCTTGCAAAAATAAAACCTACCTATTACATTACCTATCTAATTGCATTTCTTGTACCTATTACATTACCTATCTAATTGCATTTCTTGTGCAAGAGGATACAACCTATCTATTACAATTTGGGCATTTAAATACCCTCCAAATAATCATAAGATTTAAATAAAACAAACATGAAAAAATTAAAATAAATAAAAGAAAAACACATGAAACATATAAACACATAGGAGCACATAGAACAAATTTAAAGAATAATATGTATACCTCTCTTTTAAAGTAGTGATTACGTGAAAGGAAGGGAGAGTTGTCTATTTTTTCAAAATCAACAAATGGGTCAATGTATCAATTTAATTGACAATTAATTATTAAAGATAAAGAAACTTAATCTAATAAATTAACATTCCAAGCAATGCATGATGAATCAAAAAGCCAAGGGGAACCTTAATAATAAAATCAACAAAGATTCTTAGGGACTAAAATCAAAAAATTAAAAGTTTTAGGGCACACGTATGAATTTATTAAACATTGGGGCTAAAATGCAAATTCTGCAAAAGTAATTTTTTACTACTCTATTATTCATAATATAATCAGATTGAACTAATTAACCACTAAAACATAGTTTGAGCCATTGAACAAAAACTATTTGCATTAATTTCTAAAGTTGCCAAATTGAAACTTTAAATTGAACAAATTTATTTAAACCCTAATTGTACTTAAAAAACCAGAATTAGTTCACCAACATATGCATGAGACATCGTAAAGAGAGATCAAAACTCTAAAAGGAAGAAATTTATCCATTTCCACAATTTTTGGGCCAAAGTATAATTATGCAAACATTAGGGAGCAAATTGCAAATGCTTCTTGTAGATTACGGTATAAATCAGTGAATATAATGGCGCAACAAAATTTTTCAGAAAAATTAAAGTCTAAAATAACATGTTAAAAGAAAAATAAAGAAAAGAGCTTTAGTTCTTATGCTTTAACAAAATCTTTAGCATGACAAATTTGGACAAATGAACTGTCTCTTAACCCAAACAAGACTACCTAAGTAACATCAAAATGCATGTAGTTTACATGAACTGAACTAACAAGCCCAATCCAAAATAACTCAAACCTTAAATCCTAACAAAGTTACCCAATTCAAACTCACCAAACCCACTTTTCAGCCCATGATCCATTTTACAAACAAAACAAGGAAGAACAATAAGCGCGCCCAATATAAGAATGTTGATTAGCCCATGTTATGATCTAAAATTAGCCCAACCATATAATAAGTATTTAGATAAAAAATGAAGCAAAACAAGAAAAAAAAAACAAAACGAAAAAAAAATGAAGGAAAGAGAGGCAAAGTGCCACAAATTGAAGAAGAAATGGTTGACTTTAAGTCAAATGTATAGGTTTTGTTATCTGGTTGACTTTAAGCAATGAAGTTAGCGGGACTTTTACAAGACTTCCGGCCAAATAGCTGGAATCTTTGCCGGAAAAATATTTCCATGATTTTATAGTTCAACTATTTACATCTACTAACTTTTTTCATCATTCTAAACACATTTGTAACATCAAAATCACCTTGGAAGCATTGTATTTTTGTACAAAAAGAAACAATGTTCAAGAAAATACAACAAAAACCCACATCTCAACTTTCTATTTTTCATAAAGAAAACTCAACAAAACTTCATAAAAGTTTATAGCAATGCCCTACATGGATCTAAAAGGGAAAGCAACATGACAAAATCTCAAACCAAAACATCCCAAAAGGAATCACTATTTTCAACTAAGAAATGGAAGCAAAAATTTTTTTTTAAAAAGTAGACAAATATAATATAAAGCAAAAGAAAATTATCAAGTGAGGTTACCTACAACTCCTCTAAAGGTTTCGAGTTAAAATAAACCGTGATGGATCACGGGAATTCAAGATTTGTGAAGTTCCTTCTTGTTGAAATAAAAAGTTTCGAGTTTCAAGAAATGGTGAATGCGCAAATTTGAGTGAGAATTTCACCGCCATAGAGTGGGATTTAAAATTGGGATTGAAATTTGAAACTCTTTTTGAAATCAACACACTTGCTACATAAGTGGCTAACTCTTGAAACAATCAGGGAGTGAATTCGAAATTGATAGGGATTTGGAATTTGAAAAACCAAGGAATTGGAACTTGCTTTGAAATTTATATGCTTGATACGGAAGCGGCACTTGCTATGAAAGTGACCAACTTTATTGAAATTTAAAAATTAGGGATTGCAATTTGAAACTTGAATGTCATGGGGCTAATACTAAAAACAATGCAATTGAGCTATATGTGATGAGAAAATTCTAACATTTTTTAAAGAGAAAATTCAGGGTCTCTTCTTCTTCTTTTTTTTTCCTCTTTTTTTTTAAGAAGTTAAACGGACTACATGAAATGCAATCAAATTAATGTGAAAATACCGCTACCCAACAATGACCTGAGGTTCCCACCCGCTTGATGGTCTGTTGCTTGCTTTGAACTTTAGACTTTGAGTTTCAAAATTCAATCATCCTTTATTGAAAAATCACTTTTAGATTTCCAATTGCTTTGTAGTTTGTTGCTTCAGGTCTCATATTTGAATTTGAAGGTTGAGTCATCCTGCAAAATCACAAAGCATGGGGGGATATCATGCACATATAAAATTGAATCAATTGATTCTGAGCAAGTTCCCAAGGTCGAATCAAAATTCTACCCTAGTCTCTGACTTTTGCACCATATACTGCTAAATTTGATTGACTTCAAATAGCTACATATTGCTACTCTCAATTGATCCTAACCACCGATCCAAGTAGGACTACCTGCCACCTGATTTGGTTCAAGGTCTCCAGATTACCCCAAAATTGAATCCATTCACGTTTTGCCCTAGTTTCAGGATTTGAGCATTGCAAAGTGAACCTTTTGATGATTCAAAAATAACTCTCATTTCAGGTTCATTGAATTTCAATTATTATCTTCGCTGCTCTAATTGCTAAAGCAACCCAATTATTCCCCTAACAATTTCATATAAAAGGTCTCACAGATTCTTGGAAATTCCCAGTTCACTTCGAGATCCGGCATAAATATGTCAGGAAAAAGAACAGTGGCATGAATAGCAATCTCCCCCGTTACGAAGAAGTAAGCCCCGTTATCTTTAAAAAATATCTCAGAGACAGATATTGCTGAAGATGGTTACATTTCTTGCCACACTGCCATCTACAGCAATGATGCATCCAAAACTACGAGGAAAGCAAGTTCTAAGGACAAAGCATGATACTTTTGCTAGGCCATAACTATAATCTAATTGTTTTGATGATTATTGTGCAAGCTTAAGTGGAAGATTAAGCTTCGAATGCTACTTGGATTTATGGATTGGAAAACTTTGGATTACATTTGCAGAATAAAAGTTGTGTTAAATTGACAAGGTCTAATTTTGTGATCTTTTTGAAGGTGTTTTATATTGTTTTTTAGTCAATTTGTGAAGTTAATTGGTATAAGTTGCTCATTTTGGTCTCTACTTTGCACTTGAGTTGATAGATGAATTAATTGTGATTTTGTCATTTTACTCACAAAGTAAAGAATCACATGCCCAACATAAACCATGGAAGAATCACTCAAGGGATTATGCACAATCCCTCCAAGGTTTCTTAGAAACCCTCGAAGGTCTAGTGACTGTTGCAAGTTGACAACTTGCTTGACTTTTTGTTTCTTTCTCCATTCTTAATGTGACAAAAAGAAAGGATTTGTATGGTCTTTCGGGGTTCTAGGAGGCTATTTTCTTGACTCCTGGACAAGGAGAAACATTATTATTGAAGGAAATAATTTAGTTCTTGGAAAAAGAGCTTTTCTTTCTAGCTTAGAGTAGTATAGTTACAGCTATAGTTTTCATTTTTGTTGAAGAAACTTGAAGAACTCTTGATTTAACAATGTAATTTTGATAGCAATGAAGATTATGAAGTTTAGAAATCTTGTTTCTTCACTTGAATGAGCATTTCTTCCTTTTTACTCTTTTTGTTATTTCATTAATGCTTAGTTATATTGAAAATATGAGATTTATTGTTAAATCTACTATGTCTAATTAAATCTTCTTGTTCTAGTGATAGTTGAACTTATTTGTGCCTCAGTTAAGGTTGAATAAAGTTAATTATTGTTATATCTTGTGTTTGCTAGCTTACCTATTAACACTTGTGAATAGTTGATCACTATTTGCAAACCATGATAGTTGTTGTTACTTTATAAAAGTAGTTGACAATGATAGAAATGGAATGGGTGGAACCTGAGGACTAGACACATGAAAGTAGAGATACACTTAGTGATAATTGACCATTTCATTCATAGTCAGGAGCATTTGGTGGATTCTATATCCTAGAATAATTGTGTTTAGTTGAGTTTTTTCAAATTGTTAATTTTTCTTGCATTGTTTTAGCATTATGGTTGTTTTACTTAATTAAAATTCTTGATTAGTCTAGATAATCGAGTTAACTAAAAACCTTAGTAATTGGAAGTAATTCTCAAGGGATCGATCCTAATTCCTTTATACTATGAACCACAACTTGTATACTTACAGTTCACGAGGGTTTAGCTTTAAAATTTAAAGCGTAGATTTGAACCTCATCATTAATTAATGACTCAACTTTCTTCGGATTATATTTCCCGGATAAAAGTTATTAAGTGAAGCTTGTATATATGAAATCTTAATTTGACTTATTTAGTTTAGATTTAAATAAGGGAAAGAAGCGTTCAAAACATCCTTCATATTTTGTCAAATGAACTTTTTCATCTCTCACTTTAAAATGTTGATTTTACATCCAAAACAAAATTAGGTTTGCCAAATTTTGTCCCAACATAGGTTTCCAACCAAATTTTAGCCTGAATCCATTACGTGACCTATATGTGGTTATTTTCTTTAGGCACAAAAAGGTCAGATATGTGCAAAACAAGCACATGGGCTTGAGCACAAAATTTCGAGTCCAAAGACAATATTGAAAATTAGTAAAAAAAAAAAACCAAAATTGCCAATTTAATTAATTTGGAATTTTAAGGGTATAGCTTCAAAAATTAAAAAATTTACAAACATTTTGAAAAGTAATAACCATGATTGAGCCAAATTATAGGAGTGGAAAAATAGAAAATTTGGAGGAATATTGAAATCCTAATTAAGAAGCTAGCATTACAAGGAGGAACAAAAAACCGAATTAATTAATGACTCAAAATCACAGAAAAAAGATAACAGAATATCTTTAGTTCAGGAAATTCCAAATAAGTGAAAATAAGAAGAGGGTAGTTGGTAATTTCGAAGTATTAACAATTGACAACAACAACAACAACAACAACAACAACAACGAAATAGCTCTTGCTTAAGAGTACCTTTTTAAGTTTTGTCTCTTTTTTCTGTTTTCAGTTCTTTGGCCGTGTTTTCCGTAATTTATTGTGATAATAAGAAAACCGTATACGAAATAGCTCTTGCTTAAGAGTACCTATTTTAGTTTTGTTTCTTTTTTTTGTTTTCAGTTCTTTATCCGTAATTTGTTATGCATTGCACTTTTGTACATTCTCCAATTATTTTCTCCTATAACATTCTCACTTATGGTATAAGAAGATTTTTATTCCTTTTGACTGCATTTAGTAAATCTTAATGTGCATTCGTTTGAGTGCAAAACTAAAGCAAGCATTTTCCTCTTTGGCAACGAAAGAAGTCACCGACAGAATTACTGGATACTGCATTCACATTCATTGTCCAAACTAAAAGCATATAATTATGTGGCACTAAAACCATTCACTTCATAAAGATTTCATTCCTTCCTCTTTTTACATTGAGAATATATGCAACAGAAATGGCTTCCTTTCATTTTCAGGTTCATCTGAATCATCTCTTGCTCATAATCCTGCTCCTAACTCTTGTGAAAAAACCATCATTCAGTGTCAGACCGGACGATCCTACTTTTCAGTTGATCATCAAAATTTGTGACCAAATTCCAGAAACGCTGTTCTGTATAGACGTCTTAAAACAAAATCTATCTAGTCCATCAACAGATGCTCGAACTTTTGCTGAAATATCGATCAATCAAGTACTGACAAACGTTACCAATACTTTAAGTGCTGTAAAAGAAGCAAAATCTCATGCAAGTAAGGAGGTTGCAGACTGATGCGACTGCCAAAAACAAGATCCGAACTGAGCTGCCACGGGCAACACGAGCTGAGTGGGAGCGAGCTGAGGGGCCGAATTGACAGGGAGAGAACGAACGACCTGTCCTGCAGAGAGAAGAATAAACGGAGGGGGCTAGCTCCCCGGAGTAACTCCCACGACGGGCTGAGCGAGCCGAGAGGAGCGAGCTGGCGAGCTGGCCAGGGAGCCAAAGACACAGTCCGAGCTGAGCTGCTACGGACCGGGTTGGCTGAGTGTAGCCGAGCTGTGAGAGGGAAGTTGAGCAGGCAGCCCTGCAAAGAAAGAACAACGGCGGGGCTGAAGTCCCCGGAGTAGCTCCGACGGTCAAGTCAGTAGAGCTTATGAGTAGGGTAACAGTATAGAGTACTGTAGATGGTGTACCTTGAAGCGTTGTGTGATGCTATATTTATAGGCTGGAGGGAGGGAGTTTCCTTATAGGATTTTGAGTCCTAGTCAAGGGGGAGTCTTGCTAGGGTTTTATCCGTGGATCCCGAAAGGCTTGGGAGGCGCGGCCCATTAAGCCCACATGGCTTGCGGGGCGGTGGAAACGGCCGAACTGATACTCTCTATGTCCGAGCTGCTCTGACCGAGCTGCCCTATCACAGCATCCGAGCTGACACGTGGCATCTGTAGATTGGTTGGCCGAGCTGACAGGTCATCATGTCCGAACTGACACGTGGCTATTGGGAAATTTGCCCCACTACACTAGCCTCCCTTTGAGTCTAGAGTCATCGAAAAGTCGCATGAGTCTGGACCAAGTTTCGAGACGACGAGTCAGTTCGGTGTGGGACCTATGATTTCAAGATTGCGGCCCTTGCTCGAGCAACTTGTAAGACCGAACTGAGTAGGATCAGTCCGTTTTTTGTATGAACTCCTCCTTTGTAAATAGACTCTTGTGGACTGAATAGACTTTTGTTTCTTCTATACTTAGCAAAATTTTTCATCCATGTCGTTCTTATCATACTGTCTAAATACACTTGTGCGAACAGACCCCGAGCTGGCGCGCGATCTGACTTTTAACTAATGCAAAATAGTTCATACATTTGCGCGAAAAGATAGACGCATGCGCGACCTGACATGCACGAGTTGACTTCTAACTTGTTCAGAGCTATGCCAAACAACTCAGGTCATGTATGGACAGAGTGAGTGAGATTTAATAAAAGAGCCTCATACTCGGACTCGTTATTGGAGGCATTGAAGTCGAACCTCAAGACGCAAGCCCATTCTTCCCCCGTAGGGCTGATTAGGAGGAGCCCGACTCCACACCCGTGCTTGATGTTCCATCGGTATACAATATCCAGGTTGGGATGGCCTGTTCGGCAACCCCCTTGGTCTCTTCGGCCTGTACAGCCTCTCTGGCTTGTCCGACCTCAGCAGCTTTTTCGGCCTGTTTGATCTCGGCTGCTCCTCTGGTCTGCTCGGCTTCGGTTGCCTTTATGGCCTGTGTGACCTCGGCAGCTTCTCTGGCCTGCTCGGCCTCAGCCGCGTCTCCGGTCAGCTCCGCATTGGCCGCCCTCTCGGCCTGTGTGACCTCGACAGCTTCTCAGGCCTATTCGCCCTCAGCTGTGTCTCCGGTCAGCTCGGCCTGAGTTGCTTTTGTGACCTGTGTGACCTCGGCAGCTTCTCCGGTCTGTTCGGCCTCAACTGTGTCTCCGGTCAGCTAGGCCTGGGCTACTTTTGTGACCTGTGTGACCTCGGCAGCTTTCTCCGGCCTGTTCGGCCTCAACTGCGTCTCCGGTCAGCTCGGCTTGGGCTGCTTTTGTGACCTGTGTGACCTCGGCAGCTTTCTCCGGCCTGTTCGGCCTCAACTGTGTCTCCGGTCAGCTCGGCCTGGGCTGCTTTTCAAGCGATTGGCTTCCTCTGCATTAGCTTTCTCGTGAGCTCGATTCAGCATCTCCCGAACTGACTTGGGAGGTCTCTCCACGAACTCGCTGTATAGTTTCTGCTTGCGCAGTCCGTTAATGAAGGCGGCCATGACGACCTTATCGTCCCGATCTCGAACCTGGAGAGACTCGTTGTTGAATCGCACCATGTATCCCCGCAGCGACTCCTCAGGCTTTTGATGGATTGTCATCAGGTGAGCAGTGCTCTTGGAAAAAACTCGCGACGAAATGAACTGAGTTGAGAACAGTCGCGCAAGCTGGCTGAAGGACCGAACTGACCTGGGGGGTAGTCCCTGGAACCACTGGCGCGCCTTTCCCTCCAGGAACATTGGAAAGGTCTTGCATCTGACCGCATCCGCGGCCGTTTGCAGGTGCATTTGCGTCATGAATACGAACAGATGATCCTCCGGATCCGTGGTTGCATCGCAAGATTTCATGCTCGGTATTTTAAATTTCGCGGGCAGCGGGTAGTCCTCAATATCGGGCACGAAGGGGGAAGCAATGTACCTGTCCGCTTCAGGGTCCAACAGTAGGTCCAGCTCGTCTTGTACCTGGTGTTGCTCTTTCCGTGGGGAGAGCTCTCCCCTTGAAAACCTTCGGAAGGGCTCCGGGTGCTCAGTTCGGGAGTTCTTGTGGGAAGGCTCCATGACCTCGATCTGTTCATGCATGAGCTCCCTGCGCGCCCGCTTCGGCCGGGGATTAGGACTTCCCGTTCGGGATTCTGACTGCCCAATTCCTTCCACTCCTTGGACCTTAAGCTCCTGGTCATGATGACCTCCCGTCTGCCCTTTGAGGTAGTTCACGATTGCCTCGAAGGTAGGTAGGTTTTCCGCCACCGTCTGAACCAGCTGTTCAGGCGGGATTCGTGAGAGCCCCGTCCCCTTGTCTCCAGGAGTCAGACCCCGATGGGGGTTTTGGGGGCCACTTCGTTCAGTCCTCTTGGATCCGTCAGTGTTCCTCTGAGACCTAGTTCTTGACATGATTCGCAAGAGAAAAATTATACGTGTTTCCCACAGACGGCGCCAATTGATGCGACTGCCAAAAACAAGATCCGAGCTGAGCTGCCACGGGCAACAGGAGCTGAGTGGGAGCGAGCTGAGGGGCCGAACTGATAGGGAGAGAACGAACGACCTGTCCTGCAAAGAGAAGAATAAACGGAGGGGCTAGCTCCTCGGAGTAACTCCCACGACGGGCAGAGCGAGCCGAGAGGGAGCGAGCTGGCGAGCTGGCTAGGGAGCCAAAGGCACAGTCCGAGCTGAGCTGCTACGGGCCGGGTTAGCTGAGTGTAGCCGAGCTGTGAGGGGGAAGTTGAGCAGGCAGCCCTGCAAAGAAAGAACAACGGCGGGGCTGAAGTCCCCGGAGTAGCTCCGACGGTCAAGTCAGTAGAGCTTATGAGTAGGGTAACAGTATAGAGTACTGTAGATGGTATACCTTGAAGCGTTGTGTGATGCTATATTTATAGGCTGGAGGGAGGGAGTTTCCTTATAGGATTTTGAGTCCTAATCAAGAGGGAGTCTTGCTAGGGTTTTATCCGTGGATCCCGAAAGGCTTGGGAGGCGCGGCCCATTAAGCCCACATGGCTTGCGGGGCGGTGGAAACGGCCGAACTGATACTCTCTATGTCCGAGCTGCTCTGACCGAGCTGACACGTGGCATCCGTAGATTGGTTGGCCGAGCTGACAGGTCATCATGTCCGAACTGACACGTGGCTATTGGGAAATTTGCCCCACTACATTAGCCCCCCTTTGAGTCTAGAGTCATCGAAAAGTCGCATGAGTCTGGACCAAGTTTCGAGACGACGAGTCAGTTCGGTGTGGGACCTATGATTTCAAGATTGCGGCCCTTGCTCGAGCAACTTGTAAGACCGAACTGAGTAGGATCAGTCCGTTTTTTGTATGAACTCCTCCTTTGTAAATAGACTCTTGTGGACTGAATAGACTTTTGTTTCTTCTATACTTAGCAAAATTTTTCATCCATGTCGTTCTTATCATACTGTCTAAATACACTTGTGCGAACAGACCCCGAGCTGGCGCGCGATCTGACTTTTAACTAATGCAAAATAGTTCATACATTTGCGCGAAAAGATAGACGCATGCGCGAACTGACATGCACGAGTTGACTTCTAACTTGTTCAGAGCTATGCCAAACAACTCAGGTCATGTATGGACAAAGTGAGTGAGATTTAATAAAAGAGCCTCATACTCGGACTCGTTATTGGAGGCATTGAAGTCGAACCTCAAGACGCAAGCCCATTCTTCCCCCGTAGGGCTGATTAGGAGGAGCCCGACTCCACACCCGTGCTTGATGTTCCATCGGTATACAATATCCAGGTTGGGATGGCCTGTTCGGCAACCCCCTTGGTCTCTTCGGCCTGTACAGCCTCTCTGGCTTGTCCGACCTCAGCAGCTTTTTCGGCCTGTTTGATCTCGGCTGCTCCTCTGGTCTGCTCGGCTTCGGTTGCCTTTATGGCCTGTGTGACCTCGGCAGCTTCTCTGGCCTGCTCGGCCTCAGCCGCGTCTCCGGTCAGCTCCGCATTGGCCGCCCTCTCGGCCTGTGTGACCTCGACAGCTTCTCAGGCCTATTCGCCCTCAGCTGTGTCTCCGGTCAGCTCGGCCTGAGTTGCTTTTGTGACCTGTGTGACCTCGGCAGCTTCTCCGGTCCTGTTCGGCCTCAACTGTGTCTCCGGTCAGCTCGGCCTGGGCTGCTTTTCAAGCGATTGGCTTCCTCTGCATTAGCTTTCTCGTGAGCTCGATTCAGCATCTCCCGAACTGACTTGGGAGGTCTCTCCACGAACTCGCTGTATAGTTTCTGCTTGCGCAGTCCGTTAATGAAGGCGGCCATGACGACCTTATCGTCCCGATCTCGAACCTGGAGAGACTCGTTGTTGAATCGCACCATGTATCCCCGCAGCGACTCCTCAGGCTTTTGATGGATTGTCATCAGGTGAGCAGTGCTCTTGGAAAAAACTCGCGACGAAATGAACTGAGTTGAGAACAGTCGCGCAAGCTGGCTGAAGGACCGAACTGACCTGGGGGGTAGTCCCTGGAACCACTGGCGCGCCTTTCCCTCCAGGAACATTGGAAAGGTCTTGCATCTGACCGCATCCGCGGCCGTTTGCAGGTGCATTTGCGTCATGAATACGAACAGATGATCCTCCGGATCCGTGGTTGCATCGTAAGATTTCATGCTCGGTATTTTAAATTTCGCGGGCAGCGGGTAGTCCTCAATATCGGGCACGAAGGGGGAAGCAATGTACCTGTCCACTTTAGGGTCCAACAGTAGGTCCAGCTCGTCCTGTACCTGGTGTTGCTCTTTCCGTGGGGAGAGCTCTCCCCTTGAAGACCTTCGGAAGGGCTCCGGGTGCTCAGTTCGGGAGTTCTTGTGGGAAGGCTCCATGACCTCGATCTGTTCATGCATGAGCTCCCTGCGCGCCCGCTTCGGCCGGGGATTAGGACTTCCCGTTCGGGATTCTGACCGCCCAATTCCTTCCACTCCTTGGACCTTAGGCTCCAGGTCATGATGACCTCCCGTCTGCCCTTTGAGGTAGTTCATGATTGCCTCGAAGGTAGGTAGGTTTTCCGCCACCGTCTGAACCAGCTGTTCAGGCGGGATTCGTGAGATCCCCGTCCCCTCGTCTCCAGGAGTCGGACCCTGATTGGAGATTTTGGAGGGCCAACTTCGTTTCACGTCCTCTTTGGATCCGTCAGTGCTCCTCTGAGACCTAGTTCTTGACATGATTCGCCAATAGAAAAATTATACGTGTTTCCCACAGACCGGCGCCAATTGATGCGACTGCCTAAAACAAGATCCGAGCTGAGCTTGCCACGAGACCGGCAACAGTAGCCTGAGTGGGAGTGAGCTGAGGGGCCCCGAACTTGATAGGACGAGAACGAACGACCTGTCCTGCAGAGAGAAAAATAAACGGAGGGGGCTAGCTCCCCAGAGTAACTCCCATGACGGGCTGACAGGGAGAGAACGAACGACCTGTCCTGCAGAGAGAAAAATAAACGGAGGGGGCTAGCTCCCCAGAGTAACTCCCATGACGGGCTGAGAGGGAGCGAGTTGGCGAGCTGGCCAGGGAGCCAAAGACACAGTCCGAGCTGAGCTGCTACGGGCCGGGTTGGCTGAGTGTAGCCGAGCTGTGAGGGGGAAGTTGAGCAGGCAGCCCTGCAAAGAAAGAACAACGGCGGGGCTGAAGTCCCCGGAGTTGCTCCGACGGTTAAGTCAGTAGAGCTTATGAGTAAGGTAACAGTGTAGAGTACTGTAGATGGTGTCCCTTGAAGTGTTGTGTGGTGCTATATTTATAGGCTGGAGGGAGGGAGTTTCCTTATAGGATTTTGAGTCCTAGTCAAGGGGGAGTCTTGCTAGGGTTTTTCCCGTGGATCCCGAAAGGCTTGGGAGGCGCGGCCCATTAAGCCCACATGACTTGCGAGGCGGTGGAAACAGCCGAGCTGATACTTTCTATGTCCGAGCTGCTCTGACCGAGCTGCCCTATCACAGCATCCGAGCTGACACGTGGCATCCGTAGATTGGTTGGCCGAACTGACAGGTCATCATGTCCGAACTGACACGTGGCTATTGGGAAATTTGCCCCACTACACTAGCCCCCCTTTGAGTCTAGAGTCATCGAAAAGTCGCATGAGTCTGGACCAAGTTTCGAGACGACGAGTCAGTTCGGTGTGGGACCCATGATTTCAAGATTGCGGCCCTTGCTCGAGCAACTTGTAAGACCGAACTGAGTAGGATCAGTCTGTTTTTTGTATGAACTCCTCCTTTGTAAATAGACTCTTGTGAACTGAATAGACTTTTGTTTCTTCTATACTTAGCAAAATTTTTCATCCATGTCTTTCTTATCATACTGTCTAAATACACTTGTGCGAGCAGACCCCGAGCTGGCGCGCGATCTGACTTTCAACTAATGCAAAATAGTTCATACATTTGCGCGAAAAGATAGACGCATGCGCGACCTGACATGCACGAGTTGACCTCTAACTTGTTCAGAGCTATGCCAAACAACTCAGGTCATGTATGGACAGAGTGAGCGAGATTTAATAAAAGAGCCTCATACTCGGACTCGTTATTGGAGGCATTGAAGTCGAACCTCAAGACGCAAGCCCATTCTTCCCCCGTAGGGCTGATTAGGAGGAGCCCGACTCCACACCCGTGCTTGATGCTCCACCGATATACAATATCCAGGTTGGGATGGCCTGTTCGGCAACCCCCTTGGTCTCTTCGGCCTGTACAGCCTCTCTGGCCTGTCCGACCTCAGCAGCTTCTTCGGCCTGTTTGACCTCGGCTGCTCCTCTGATCTGCTCGGCTTCGGTTGCCTTTATGGCCTGTGTGACCTCGACAGCTTCTCCGGCCTGCTCGGCCTCAGCCGTGTCTCCGGTCAGCTCGGCATTGGCTGCTCTCTCGGCCTGTGTGACCTCGACAGCTTCTCAGGCCTGTTCGGCCTCAGCTCGGCCTGGGCTGCTTTTGTGACCTGTGTGACCTCGGCAGTTTCTCCGGCCTGTTCGGCCTCAACTGTGTCTCCGGTCAGCTCGACCTGGGCTGCTTTTCAAGCGATTGGCTTCCTCTGCATTAGCTTTCTCGTGAGCTCGATTCAGCATCTCCCGAACTGACTTGGGAGGTCTCTCCACGAACTCGCTGTATAGTTTCTGCTTACGCAGTCCGTTAATGAAGGCGGCCATGACGACCTTATCGTCCCGATCTCGAACCTGGAGAGACTCGTTGTTGAATCGCACCATGTATCCCTGCAGCGACTCCTCAGGCTTTTGATGGATTGTCATCAGGTGAGCAGTGCTCTTGGAAAAGACTCGCGACGAAATGAACTGAGTTGAGAACAGTCGCGCAAGCTGGCTGAAGGACCGAACTGACCTGGGGGGTAGTCCCTGGAACCACTGGCGCGCTTTTCCCTCCAAGAACATTGGAAAGGTCTTGCATCTGACCGCATCCGCGGCCGTTTGCAGGTGCATTTGCGTCATGAATACGAACAGATGATCCTCCGGATCCCTGGTTGCATCGTAAGATTTCATGCTCGGTATTTTAAATTTCGCGGGCAGCGGGTAGTCCTCAATATCGGGCACGAAGGGGGAAGCAATGTACCTGTCCGCTTCAGGGTCCAACAGTAGGTCCAGCTCGTCCTGTACCTGGTGTTGCTCTTTCCGTGGGGAGAGCTCTCCCCTTGAAAACCTTCGGAAGGGCTCCGGGTGCTCAGTTCGGGAGTTCTTGTGGGAAGGCTCCATGACCTCGATCTGTTCATGCATGAGCTCCCTGCGCGCCCGCTTCGGCCGGGGATTAGGACTTCCCGTTCGGGATTCTGACCGCCCAATTCCTTCCACTCCTTGGACCTTAGGCTCCTGGTCATGATGACCTCCCGTCTGTCCTTTGAGGTAGTTCATGATTGCCTCGAATGTAGGTAGGTTTTCCGCCACCGTCTGAACCAGCTGTTCAGGCGGGATTCGTGAGATCCCCGTCCCCTAGTCTCCAGGAGTCGGACCCCGATGGGGGTTTTGGGGGCCACTTCGTTCAGTCCTCTTGGATCCGTCAGTGTTCCTCTGAGACCTAGTTCTTGACATGATTCGCAAGAGAAGAATTATACGTGTTTCCCACAGACGGCGCCAATTGATGCGACTGCCAAAAACAAGATCCGAGCTGAGCTGCCACGGGCAACACGAGCTGAGTGGGAGCGAGCTGAGGGGCCGAACTGATAGGGAGAGAACGAACGACCTGTCCTGCAGAGAGAAGAATAAACGGAGGGGGCTAGCTCCCCGGAGTAACTCCCACGACGGGCTGAGCGAGCCGAGAGGGAGCGAGCTGGCGAGCTGGCTAGGGAGCCAAAGGCACAGTCCGAGCTGAGCTGCTACGGGCCGGGTTAGCTGAGTGTAGCCGAGCTGTGAGGGGGAAGTGGAGCAGGCAGCCCTGCAAAGAAAGAACAACGGCGGGGCTGAAGTCCCCGGAGTAGCTCCGACGGTCAAGTCAGTAGAGCTTATGAATAGGGTAACAGTATAGAGTACTGTAGATGGTGTATGAAGAAGCACGGAACTTCCCCTAGCCGAGCTGACCTGATAAGCTCGGAGCGCTGATGGAAGAGCTCGTCCCAAGCCTACAAGACAGAAAGAAGTGATCTCACAAAGGGGGCCCCGAGGTGGTCCCCGAGGGCACTCCGATGATCAAGTTAGTTTTCCGGTGAGGAGGGTTCACGGGGATTAACTTAGTCAGAGTTGATTAGCCGAATAGTGAGCGTCCCTCGCACAGTAGGTATGGGTTACCATTTATACCTGTTGAAGAGTCTGACTTCCGTACGTTCCGGGACTTGCCGTGGATAGCTCCCCACTCCGCGCCGAGGGGGATTCTTCCCGCCCTCTGCGGGGTAGCTCTTAGGAGCCTCCCGGAGCCCTAACCGCCGCGCACCCTGGGCTGGTTCCCCGTGGGCCCGGGGTGCAAGCCCAGCTCGGGTCGACCCCGGGCTGCCACGTGTATAGGCCCAGGATGGGGCCTCTGCACTAGCCCCCTAGATTAGGTCAGACTCCCAGGCAGACCTGATCTATCACCTAGCCACGTGGAAGCCCCTCATCACGCTGCTCTGTCGCGGTCACCTCCGTGACAGTGCTGACATTGGGAAGTGGCGTCCGCGTCCTTTCAGTTGTCGCGCCCCTTCGTCTCCGTTCCCCCATTAAATGTGTTCGCATGGGACGATTCAAATTCAAGTAACCGTCTTCCCCCCATTTCGCTCCCTATAAATAGGGGCTGCCAAATTCCGGTTAACCCCATTTGCCATTTTCTCCCCTCTTCGTGCATTTCCACCTCCCAGTAGTGCATTTTCGGCCAACAGCACCCAGATTCCGGCGATCCCGCTTCGACCCCAATACACTCCTTGTCCGCTAGTAAGTCCTTCCCCCTTTCTTTGCACATTTCCTCTCCTCCTCCTGCCATCCTTTGCATTTTATGTCGGGCCTCTCCGACGTCACTTCCACCGCCTCCCAGACTCCCGTCCGTCGTAGAACCACCAGAATCTTCATCTCCTTTTCATCTTCATCTTCTCCCTCTCCTTCTCCTTCTTCATCCTCTGCTTTCAACCCTGATCTGCTTGACCCCGTAGTCGTCATGAGTTCTCCTTCCGCCCACTCCCCTTCAGCCCGAGCCGTGGAGGAAACGGCTGAGCTTGACGCACTCATCGCGCGGCAGGCCGCCTCCACCCCTTCCCCTCAGTCTCCCAACGATTTTCCTGGCGGAGCCCAGGGTGGAACTGGGGAGGACAGGGGTCCCTCTGAGGGGACCCCTGCTTCCGAGCAGGGAGAGGATCCCGAGTTCTCCTATGGGTATCCTGACCTGCAGGAGGCCACCCTGTCGCCCAAGGCCGTGGCCGAGCTGGCCAAGTCTTACTCCATTCCTCCGGCCTACGAGCCGAGGGCGGCCGGGCCCGATGACCGAGCCTGCCGACCTCCCCCCAGCTTCGTTGCCATCTATAGGGAGCAGCTCATCGCAGGGCTCCGTCTCCCTATTCCTTCAGCTCTAACCGAGATTCTGAACTACTGGGGGCTCAGAATCACTCAAGTTCACCCCACCTCTATCAGGATCATCACCGGATTCCTGATCTACTGCCTGCTTTGCGATATCCCCTACTCTCTCTCCCTTTTCCGGGCTGCCTTCATCCTTAAGGCAGCCCTCCCTGGATGGTACTACTTCTCCCGCCGCGGTCCCCAAACCCGGGGAGGGAAAAGCGCCCAGGAGTTGTTCCACGGAGTCCCTTCTTCCATGAAAAACTGGAAGGAGGACTTCTTCTTTGTCAAGTCCACATATTTTCCCCCTAACGTGTGGAAGGTTGGAAATGTCCAGGCCGATTCCTACCCGGAGGACCTGGACTACGAAACCCTCAGCCAGCTGTCGGGCTCCCAAGTGAAGCTTGATGCCACCAAGCTTTCTACAAAGCAGATCTCCGCGGCCGGGCTGATGGGGACGTTGTCCGAGTCCTCCGGGGAGGTGGTGACCCCCGAGCCCAATCTCGACACCTGTAACGTTGACTTTGCCTTTGTTACCTGTTGTATCTACAGCATGTCGTAATTTTCTAAACTGTCCTGCCTTTTGCTGACTTGGCTGTGTTTGCTGCAGTGAGGAAGCTCTCCAAGCTGCTGGGCTTGCCCACCGAGGAGGACACCCCCGCTTCAAGCCAGTGAAGCAGAAGAAGAGGAACTTTGCTCCGGAGAGAAACGAGGTGATCAGAAAGGAGGTCGGGAAGTTGCTGGAATCCAAGATCATCATGGAGATCTACTACCCGACCTGGTTAGCCAACCCGGTTCTGGTGAAAAAGGAGGACAAGTCCTGGAGGATGTGTGTTGACTTTACGGATCTCAATAAAGCCTGCCCGAAGGACTGCTTCCCCTTGCCGAGGATCGACAGGTTAGTAGATGCCACTGTTGGTTTTGATGTTTTGTATTTCCTGGATGCCTTTAAGGGATACCACCAGATAGAGATGGCCGAGGAGGATCGAGGAAAAACATCCTTCATCACCGAGGAAGGGACCTACTGCTACCGGACGATGCCGTTCGGGCTGAAGAACGCTGGAGCTACTTACCAGCGTTTGGTCAATAAACTGTTCCAGAGCCAGATCGACAGGAACATGGAGGTTTACGTGGACGACATGATCGTCAAGAGCCGGGCTGGACCACAGCTCGTCCCCGACCTGAGGGAGATCTTGAGCATCCTCCGGGAGAGTCGGATGCGGTTGAACCCAAAGAAGTGCACCTTGGGAGTTAGGTCGGGCCGGTTCCTCGATTTCTTGGTCTCCCGAGATGGGATCCGGGCCAACCCCGAAAAACTCCAGGCCATCATGGACATGGCCCCTCCGCGGAATGTGAAGGAGGTCCAGCGACTCACGGGAAGGATGGCCGCCCTGAATAGATTCCTCTCTCGGTCCGCGGTGAGGGGGCTCCCCTTCTTCCGGATCCTTAAGGCACCCAAAAACTTTCAGTGGACTGAGGAGTGCGAGAAGGCCTTCACCGACCTCAAGGCGTATTTGGCCGAGCTACCCACCCTGACCGCCCCGGAACAGGGGGACACCTTGTTCCTGTACTTTTCCGCCTGCAACGAGGCCGTTAGCGCGGTCCTGGTACGGGAAGACAGGGGGGCTCAGAGGCCGATATATTATGTCAGCCGAGCTCTACAGGGGCCGGAGACCCGATACACGCCTGCTGAAAAACTGGTCCTGGCTTTGGTGCACGCTGCCCGGAAACTCCGGCCTTATTTCCAGGCCCACAGCATCGTCGTCATGACCGACCAGCCTCTACGGCAGATACTCACAAAATCCGAGGTTTCAGGCAGGATGACTAAGTGGGCCGTCGAGCTAGCCGAGCACGATATCGGCTACCGGCCCCGCACGGCCATCAAAGCCCAGGCCCTAGCAGACTTTCTCGCTGAAGGAGCCAGTCTGTCCACGTCTGAGCTAAGCACTCTGCCCGAGGAGGTCGGGCCAGTAGAGCCTTGGGTGTTGTTTGTGGACGGAGCCTCGAGCAAGGAGGGGAGCGGAGCAGGCCTGCTGCTCATCTCGCCAACCGGGGAGAAGCTGACATACGCTCTCCGATTCGACTTCCCCGCGTCCAACAATGAGGCCGAGTACGAGGCCCTGCTCGCAGGGTTGCGGATAGCCTACCAGATGGGTGTAACCGCCATCAAAGTCAGGAGCGACTCCCAGCTCGTCGTCCTCCAGGTTTGTGGAGAGTACGAAGCCAAGGAGGATGTCATGAAGAGATACGTGGCCAAGGTACAAGAGGCGGCGGCCCTGTTTGTTGCCTTCGAAATCGAGCGGGTGCCGAGATCGCACAACAAGCGTGCAGACGCCCTGTCAAAGCTGGCATCCTCCTCGTTTGCGTACCTGAGCAAGGAAGTCCTGTGGAGGTGGTAAAGCATAAAAGTATCGACCAGGTCCAGGTCCTAGCTATAGACAGCTCGGCCACCTGGATGACCCCCCTCGTAAACTTCCTCAACTCGGGTGCCCTTCCCGACAACAAGACCAAAGCTCACCGAATCCAGCTCAGAGCTGCTAGGTACGCCTACGCTGGGGAAACCCTCTACAGGAGGTCATACTTATCCCCCTGGCTAAGGTGTGTGACTCCCGAGGAGGGCGATTATGTCCTCCGCGAAATCCACGAAGGGATATGCGCGGCACACGTGGGGTCTCGGGCGCTGGCCAAAAAGTGCCTTTTCCTGGGTTACTATTGGCCCTCCGTCTTCCGAGATGCTGCAGGGCTGGTTCAAAAATGCCGAGCTTGCCAGGTGCATGCCCCGCTGCGCCACCAACCCTCCCGGGAGATGGTCCCCGTCCACAGTCCTTGGCCTTTCGCCCAGTGGGGGATAGACCTCCTGGGTCCCTTCCCCCGAGCTCCGGGCAGGTACGAACACCTCGTGGTGGCCATAGACTATTTCACAAAGTGGATGGAAGCTGAACCCCTGGCCACTATCTCTGGGAGAGCAATATAGAAGTTCTTCTGGAAGAACATAGTCTGCCGCTTTGGAATCCCGCATGTCCTGATATCCGACAACGGGCGACAGTTTGCTGAAAATCCCTTCAAAAGTTGGTGTGCAGAGCTCGGGATTAACCAGCACTTCACCTCGATCGGGACCCTCAGGCCAACGGTCAGGTGGAGAATGTCAACCGAACCATCCTGCAGGGGCTGAAGACTAGATTGGAGCTAGCCCAGTCTAACTGGTTAGATGAACTTCCTAGTGTCCTCTGGGCTTACCGCACTACGCCCAGGACGGCAACCCATGAGACCCCGTTCTCTCTGACTTACGGAGCAGAGGCTGTAGTGCCCGCGGAGATTGGCCTCCCCTCTCCCCGGACACAGAATTTCGTTGCGACAACCAACGAGGAAGAGCTGAGGTACAACTTGGACACGCTAGAAGCAAAGCGGGAGGAAGCGGCTGTGCGAATGGCTAAGTACAAACGTCAGCTCGCCCGCTATCATAACGCCAAAGTGAGGGCCACACAGTACCATCCAGGGGACCTTGTCCTAAGGAAAAACTCGGTTAGCCGGGCACATGCCTCCAACAAGCTTGATCCAAATTGGGAAGGGCCGTACAAGGTCTTGGAGGCAAGCCAAGCTGGGAACTGCAAACTCGCGAAGATGGATGGATCCGAGGTACCCCGCGCTTGGCACTTCTCCAATCTGCGACTGTTTGTAGCGTAGGTTAGACCAGGATTGTCAGTTGTCTGATTACTTGGAAATTCAGTTTTATCATTCAATAATGGCTCGACTTTCGAGTTTCAGTTTCGTTTGTAATTGTCTGTTTTTTGAGTTTCTATCTTACACTAGCCCACCTAGCGTTCCTTCACTAACTGTCCTAGTGGGGGGCTAGAGGGTAGGGCAGGGGAGTGTTCGGCCCAGGAGGTCGGCATGAGTGAAATTACTTTGAAGGATTCCGAAAGTTTAAACGTTCGACCCAGGAGGTCGGCAGGAAATTCTGAAGGTTTCAAGTGAACTACCGTGGGTTCGTTGGAATTCGGGAGTTGGGCGTTCGACCCAGTAGGTCGGCGTGCGTGATTGCCTTGGTAAAATGTTTGCCGCTCGACCCAAGAGGTCGGCACGCTATTTCGTAAGACCAGGTTTGACGTTCGACCCAGGAGGTCGGCGTGTTTACCTTAGCAAAATATTTGCTGCTCGACCCAAGAGGTCGGCACGCTATTTCGTAAGACCCGGTTTGACGTTCGACTCAGGAGGTCGGCGTGATTACCTTGGCAAAATGTTTGCCGCTCGACCCAAGAGGTCGGCACGCTATTTCGTAAGACCAGGTTTGACGTTCGACCCAGGAGGTCGGCGTGATTACCTTGGCAAAATGTTTGCTGCTTCGACCCAAGAGGTCGGCACGCTGTTTCGTAAGACCAGGTTGGACGTTCAGCTCTAGAGGACGGCATGATTACCTTGGCAAAATGTTTGCTGCTCGACCCGGGAGGTCGGCACATGTTCTCGGCACATGTTCTCTGGTTCCCTCTAATGATTTAGTTGTTAGATTAACGGGGGAATGCATCTGGTGCTCGACCCGGGAGGCCGGCACCTGGTTTTGATTGTTGCAGGGGGTGCAAGAAGAAATTGCAAGGGAATCTACTTCGAATTTCGTATATGTATTTAAGGCCTATCTATTACAAAATTTCCGAGCTTGTGGCCCGGCCTGCCTATTACAATGCCTACCGAAGAGGAGGAAAACTGGGCTCCCATTCTTCTTGATGACCACCTGCCTGGAGAGGGAGCTGGAGGTACACCTTAAGCATGCTGAGAGGCGTATGGTGAAGGCTATTCAAAATCGCCGCAAAAACCCCAAGGCAGGCTTGTACCTCTCGGATGGACCTTCAAGAGCATATTCAACTGGAGTATGGTCACATCCTTATAAGAGGATGGGAAGGGTTTCGGGAGTGGCCGCCTAGACTACCGACTCCTTCCCCGAAGCTCTACCCGGGTCCCCGTCCTCCTCCAGGGGCAGCTCCTCAAGGTCGGCCCCAACGTCCTTCCTGCGCACCAGCTCTTTCAGGGCATGCCCCTTGCAATACCCGTCGAAGAGCCAGTCCACCTTCTCCTCGGCCTGGGGGTCGTACTCCTTGAAAGCGGCCAGGTCAAAGCCAGGCAGGCCGAGCTCCTTGACCTTGTTCAGGGCTCGCGCGAAGCCGACCTGGGCGACGGGCCCGTTGAGGAGCGCGACGTCCTGGATGAACTGGTCAGAGGAGATGAACTCCCGAATGGCCTTCTTACGCTCCCGGCTGACGGTGCCTGAGAGCTCGATGGCGTAGTCCTCCCTCAGCTTGGCCACGCCGGCCTTCTCCTGGTCGAGCTCTGACCTTGTGGAGGCGAGCTGGACTTGGGCTGTTTCCAGCTCTTTCTCGGCCTTGCCCAACTTGGCCGCGAGGGAGTCCGCTTCCTTGAGCTTGGCCTTAAGGGAGTCCACCTCCTTGAGTACCTGGGTGAGCCTCTGCTCCGCCTCCCGTTTCTGTTTCTGCAACTTCTCCAAGTCGGGAGATAGCTCGGAGAAGCGGGACAGCAAGGCGGCTCCAGCGGCATGGGCCTGGGGGAAGAAAGGAGTTAGCATGATGCGCGGCCGAATTGGGGGTCAAAAGCGAAGATGGCCTGGAGGCCGGAAAGTCTACCTGGGCCTGGGCGGTACAGTACACTTCTTGGAGCTCGGAGGGGGAGGCTAGAGCCATCCACCTCCTGTCCCGGGGGAGGACCGAGCCTGTCACCCACTGGCGAGCCACCTCGGGGAATTGGGCTCGGTCATTGATGGAGAGCTCCCAGGACGGGCAGAAACGCCGGGGATCATGCATTGTAGGGGCCTGCCCCGGCTTCAGGGGGGCCACGTGGCGGAAGTGCCACGAGCTTGGGGGAGTTGCCTGCAGGGCCTGCTCCTCGGCAGAGCCGACGCCCAGGTGAACGGGACCCCCCGAGGACATCTGGAAGGGAGGGGGTTGTGCCGGAACCAGCGCGAGCTTCTTCCCGGGCTGGGAGGGCTCGTCGGCTCGGCCCCTCTTCTGCCCGGTCACCTTCTTCTTGTTGTTGGCGGCCTTCTTGGAGGGGGAGGAGGTGTCTTGCGCTTGTGTCTGGGGGGCTTGGCCTTCCCCCAGTGACGGAGCCAGGATTTTTTTTTTTTGGGGGCCAAAATTTTTTCCTAATAAAATTATCTTAATTATTATGTTCAAAATAATTTTCTTCTATTTAAATATATAACATCTAAAACTATCAAATATTAAATTTAATTATAAAGGCATGTCTATTCATAAATATACCGTACAGTCATAACAAAAAAGATACCCTTTGATTAAATATCTTATAACATCACAAACCATCCAATTTGCACATTATGAGAAGATGCTCTCCAATATGTCACCTATGCAATATATATATATATACCTTGTAATATAAATGTAACTATTTTCAATTAAAAAAAGATAAAAGTTATGTTATCATACTTTGAAATTTCAACATCTTTTCTTAGAAGTAAATTGAGCTCTAAGCTCTTTCATAAAACTAAATTCATCTATGATTGAATCACTGCTAAATTTTTCAGCAACCTTCTTTTCTATATACACAGTTAGACAATCATTCAAGAAATTATCTTCCATCTTGTTTTGGAGCTTTGTCTTGATTATTTTCATAATTGAAAATGCCCGCTCTGAAGTTGCAGTTGATACAGGAAGAGTAAGAACAAGTCGAATCAATCTATCAATAACATGATATATCACTGATTTTCTTGTCTTCACCAAGCCTTGACATAACTCATTAATACCAGATAATTCTTGCAATTCAGGATGATTTGGAATGTCGAGCTCAAAATGTTGAAGTTCTATTCTTAGACGTACTAGTTCTTGCTCCATAAACTCATTTGGATAGAACTTCTCTGCAAGTTTACAAATATCATCAATCTTGAACAGCATAAATCCATTTCTAGGATCTAAAGCAGTGCTCAAAATAAGCAATTCCACGGTATGATCCTTAAACCTGCTATGTAACTCTTGCAATTGATAATCAATTGTTGCAAGAAATATATCCACTCGATAATAATGCCCCACACTAATCTCATCATGATGACTTCGAGATCTACCACGTCTTGCAATATATTGAGCATTCATACATGGGATATCAATTTGATGTTGCTCACAAAATAATTTAACTTTCACCAAGAAATCATCCCATCCCGAATCTCGAAAAGTCTTCAGTAGCTTTGTTGTGCTTGAGACAAGATGCATTGCATTCAAAATATCTTGAGATTTATGTTGTAATGCTATATAAAGAAGATGAGTAATTTCCATAATGTCTTTCATAAGATGCAAAGTGAAAACAAACTTAAAGGATAACAACTGATTCAAAGCAAAATTTGCATCTCTACGTTAAGAGTATGAACCTCCATCTACTGCAATGTTACTTAAAACCACACAAGTAGCATTGAACATTTTCAGTAAACTAGAAATAGAATCCAAATGAGAACCCCAACGAGTATCTCCAGTTCGTTTTAAAGTGCCAATTTGATTAAGCTCCCTTCCAGTTTCAAGTTCACCATTAGCAATCTTAGTAGCAACTTCAATTGCTTGAGCCTCCTTTAATTCATCATTACGTTTGTTAGATGCAGTAACAATGTTGATAATGAAAACTAAATTGGAGAAGAATTGGTGAACAGAAGCTACTTCTCTAGAAACTGCAACTAAAGCAAGTTGAAGCCTATGAGCCAAACAATGAATGTAATAGGCATATGGACATTCATGGCAAATTAAAGCTTGCAGGCCATTCCATTCAAAGATGACTAATTCATATATATATATATATATATCATCTCTCATAATATAAACTAAAATTGAAAAAATTTAGGGGGGGCCAATTTTATTTTACACACATATTTACATATTATGAATTAAAATTCTCAAAACTTAGGGGGGGCCATGGCCCCCCTCTGCCCCCCCTGGCTCCGTCATTGCCTCCCCCCGAGGTCGGGGCCTCCATGGCCGCCTCCGGCTGAGAAGCGGGGGTGTCCTCCTCGGTGGGCAAGCCCAGCAGCTTGGAGAGCTTCCTCACTGCAGCAAACACAGCCAAGTCAGCAAAAGGCATGACAGTTTAGAAAATTACGACATGCTGTAGATACAACAGGTAACAAAGGCAAAGTCAGCGTTACAGGTGTCGAGGTTGGGCTCGGGGGTCACCACCTCCCCGGAGGACTCGGACAACGTCCCCATCAGCCCGGCCGCGGAGATCTGCTTTGTAGAAAGCTTGGTGGCATAAAGCTTCACTTGGGAGCCCGACAGCTGGCTGAGGGTTTCGTAGTCCAGGTCCTCTTGGTAGGAATCGGCCTGGACCTTTCCAACCTTCCACACGTTAGGGGGAAAATGTGTGGACTTGACAAAGAAGAAGTCCTCCTTCCAGTTTTTCACGGAAGAAGGGATTCCGTGGAACAACTCCTGGGCGCCTTTCCCTTCCCGGGTTTTGGGACCGCGGCGGGAGAAGTAGTACCATCCAGGGAGGGCGGCCTTAAGGATGAAGGCAGCTTGAAAAAGGGAGAGAGAGTAGGGGATATCGCAAAGCAGGCAGTAGATCAGGAATCCGGTGATGATCCTGATAGAGGTGGGGTGGACTTGAGTGATTCTGAGTCCCCAGTAGTTCAGAATCTCGGTTAGAGCTGAAGGAATAGGGAGACGGAGCCCTGCGATGAGCTGCTCCCTATAGATGGCAACGAAGCCGGGGGGAGGTCGGCAGGCTCGGTCATCGGGTCCTGCCACCCTCGGCTCGTAGGCCGGAGGAATGGAGTAAGACTTGGCCAGCTCGGTCACGGCCTTGGGCGACAGGGTGGCCTCCTGCAGGTCAGGATACCCATAGGAGAACTCGGGATCCTCCCCCTGCTCGGAAGCAGGGGTCCCCTGAGCAGGGGTCCCCTCAGAGGGACCCCTGTCCTCCCCAGCTCCACCCTGGGCTCCGCCAGGGAAATCGTTGGGAGATTGGGGGGAAGGGATGGAGGCGGCCTGCCGCGCGATGAGGGCGTCAAGCTCAGCTGTTTCCTCCACGGCTCGGGCTGAAGGGGAGTGGGCGGAAGGAGAACTCATGACGACTACGGGGTCAAGCAGATCAGGGTTGGAAGCAGAGGATGAAGAAGGAGAAGGAGAGGGAGAAGATGAAGATGAAGAGGAGATGAAGATTCTGGTGGTTCTACGACGGACGGGAGTCTGGGAGGCGGTGGAAGTGACGTCGGAGAGGCCCGACATAAAATGCAAAGGATGGCAGGAGGAGGAGAGGAAATGTGCAAAGAAAGGGGGAAGGACTTACTAGCGGACAAGGAGTGTATTGGGGTCGAAGCGGCATCGCCGGAATCTGGGTGCTGTTGGCCGGAAATGCACTACTGGGAGGTGGAAATGCACGAAGAGGGGAGAAAATGGCAAATGGGGTTAACCGGAATTTGGCAGCCCCTATTTATGGGGAGCGAAATGGGGGGAAGACGGTTACTTGAATTTGAACCGTCCCATGCGAACACATTTAATGGGGGTACGGAGACCGAAGGGCTGCTACAACTGAAAGTACGCGGACGCCACTTCCCAATGTCAGCACTGTCACGGAGTTGACCGCGACAGAGCAGCGTGATGAGGGGCTTCCACGTGGCTAGGTGATAGATCAGGTCTGCCTGGGAGCCTGACCTAATCAAGTGCAGAGGCCCCATCCTGGGCCTGTACACGTGGCAGCCCTGGGTCGACCCAAGCTGGGCTTGCACCCCGGGCCCACGGGGAACCAGTCCAGGGTGCGCGGCGGTTAGGGCTCCGGGAGGCTCCTGAGAGCTACCCCGCAGAGGGTGAGAAGAATCCCCCTCGGCGCGGAGTAGGGAGCTATCCACGGCAAGTCCCGGAACGTACGGAGGTCAGACTCTTCAACAGGTATAAATGGTAACCCATACCTACTGTGCGAGGGACGCTCACTATTCGGCTAATCCACTCTGACTAAGTTAATCCCCGTGAACCCTCCTCACCGGAAAACTAACTTGATCATCGGAGTGCCCTCGGGGACCACCTCGGGGCCCCCTTTGTGAGATCACTTCTTTCTGTCTTGTAGGCTTGGGACGAGCTCTTCCATCAGCGCTCCGAGCTTATCAGGTCAGCTCGGCTAGGGGAAGTTCAGTGCTTCTTCAGTTGGCGTCGTCTGTGGGAACCGAAGATACGAGTATTCGTGTTGATGGCGAGAACGCGTTCCAAGCGAACCGTGGATAACACCGATCCCGGAGCCGGCGAGGGATCCCGGCGGTTGGAGACCGAGGCAGCCCGAGGCGCCGGGGGCTCGACCCTTTCGGGGGAACGGAAACAGCAGATCTACCAGTTTGTGACCGAGAACCTCCCCATGCTGGAAGACATCATCCGGCAGGCGAAGGAGGGTGGAGAGGCTGGCGGTGCGCAGACCTCTAAGGCGAAGGGGAAGGAGAGGGAGCCGCACCCCATCCCCTCAGAGGACGAGTCGCGGGACCAGCCCCCCAGGAGGAAACGATCGCGGACTCCTCCCAGGCCACAGGCCTCGATGGTCGGGGACAGTGAGAGGTATTCTCGCGACCGATCCGCCGGGGGTCGGTTGAGGAACCTCTTCTCATGGAAGCTTGCGCGGAACGAGCCGGAGCGCTCCCCCGCCCGGTCAATCAGGAGCCGGCCGCGGGACCCTCCTCGATGGCAGCCCGTCCGGGACGAGCTCGAGCAGATCCTGCGACCACAACCGTACTAGGATAACTATGCAGCCTCACCCTTCACTCGAGAGGTCGAGGACTACCCGTTACCTCGGAGGTTTAAAATCCCGAACATCGAGCTGTACGATGGCTCGACTGACCCGGAAGACCACCTCTCGGTCTTCCTGACGCACATGCGTCTACAAACCGCCGCGGATGCCCTCCGCTGCAAAACCTTCCCCATGTTTCTTAAGGGTAAGGCACGGCTCTGGTTCCAGGGCCTGGCACCGGGGTCTATCCGGGGTTTCACCGAGCTGGCCAGAAAGTTCGCTGCCCAGTTCGTCACCTCGAAGACTTATTCGAAAAATGCGGCCCACCTGATGGCCGTCAAGCAGAAGCCGGACGAGTCCCTAAAGAATTTTATGACGCGCTTCAACACAGAAAGCCTGCAGATTAGGGATAAGGATGAAAATGTGGTCATGGCTGCCTTCATGAACGGGCTAAGGGTAGAGGAGCTCTACTACAAGCTTGTCGAACAGCCCCCCAAGAATCTGGGAGAGCTCCTGACCCGGGCTCACGCTGCTGCTAACGCAGAGGAGGCCGGCCGCCTGAAACGAGAATCAGATCGTGAGCTCGGGGAACGGAAAGGGCGGCTAAACCCCCCTGAAACCAAGGACGGCCAAGCCAGGAAGAACGTCTTCGATCGCCTCTGTAAGGATAGGGCCCCCGCTCCACCGCCGCTCCCTGAAAAAGGGTACACCCCCTAACTCGGCCAAGGGCACAAATCCTGGCTGTCATGGAGACAGAGGGCCTAGGAGACCGGCCGCCTAAAATGGGCACACCTTGGAATAAGAGGAACCAAGACCGGTACTGCGCCTTCCACAGAGACGTCGGGCATGACACTGAGGGGTGCTGGGCCCTAAAGAGGGAGATCGAGGACCTCGTTCAGCGCGGCTTCCTGGGGCGATTTGTGCGACAAGGTCGCCCAGGCCAGGAGCCGGGACGCACCTACCGTGGAGAGAGAGGAGAGGGCCAGCACCGTGACCGACCTGATCGGCGTGGCGCACCCCGGGGCTATTCCCCCGACCAGGACGCCCAGAACTTGACTGGTGTGATAAACACCATTGCCGGCGAGCCCACGGGGGGGACAGCCATGCAGCTTGGAAAAACAAGCGATCTCCCCCCGAGGGGGACGACTCCCTAAAGCGCCTGCGCATGGACGAGGAGATCACCTTCGGGCCGAGGGACGCGGTTCCCCTAGCATCTGGGAACCATGAGGCCATCGTCATCGATGTTGTGACCAACAACTATCGAGTGAAGAAGGTATACGTCGACCAAGGGAGTGCGGTCGACATTATGTTCTATCGGGTGTTCAAGGAGCTCGGCCTGGAGGATGGACAGCTAACTCATGTGCGGACACCTCTGGTAGGCTTTACGGGTCCACCCATCAACCCGGAGGGAATGATCCCCCTGATGGTCACAGTCGGTCAGGCACCTAGATGCCGGACCATCCTTGTCAACTTTGTGGTGGTCAAGCAGCCGTCCCCGTACAACATATTTCTAGGCCGGCCTACATTGAATGCCCTTTGAGCTATTCCTTCGACGCTCCACCTCAGCGTCAAATTCCCCACCCCCGGGGGAATTACCGAGGTTCATGGGGATCCGGAGGTAGCCCGAACTTGCTACCTAGCCATGCTCCGGGGACATGAGAAGGTGGTCGCACAGGCGACCAGCTTGGAACCATACATCCCGGGGGAGGAGGAACAGCTGCTAGACACTCAGGACGAGGTCGAGGAGTTCCCGTTGAAGGAGGATAGGCCCGACCAGGTAATCCGCATCCGGGCGTCGCTTCTGCCCAAGGAGAAGGTTGACTTGAAGGCCCTCCTGAGGGAGTATGCCCAGGTTTTTGCTTGGACGGTTGCGGACATGCCCGGGGTTTCGACCGACCTGGCCGTCCACCGCCTCAACATGCCTTAGAGGTCTGCGCACCGGCAGCCTCTCCCCCCTCCTTCGCCTGCCGGATGATGTCTTCCAGCATGGGGAGGTTCTCGGTCACAAACTGGTAGATCTGCTGTTTCCGTCCCCAGAAAGGGTCGAACCCCCGGCGCCTCGGGCTGCCTCGGTCTCCAACCGCCGGGATCCCTCGCCGGCTCCGGGATCGGTGTTATCCACGGTTCGCTTGGAACGCGTTCTCGCCATCAACACGAATACTCGTATCTTCGGTTCCCATAGACGGCGCCAACTGAAGAAGCACGGAACTTCCCCTAGCCGAGCTGACCTGATAAGCTCGGAGCGCTGATGGAAGAGCTCGTCCCAAGCCTACAAGACAGAAAGAAGTGATCTCACAAAGGGGGCCCCGAGGTGGTCCCCGAGGGCACTCCGATGATCAAGTTAGTTTTCCGGTGATGAGGGTTCACGGGGATTAACTTAGTCAGAGTGGATTAGCCGAATAGTGAGCGTCCCTCGCACAGTAGGTATGGGTTACCATTTATACCTGTTGAAGAGTCTGACCTCCGTACGTTCCGGGACTTGCCGTGGATAGCTCCCCACTCCGCGCCGAGGGGGATTCTTCCCGCCCTCTGCGGGGTAGCTCTCAGGAGCCTCCCGGAGCCCTAACCGCCGCGCACCCTGGGCTGGTTCCCCGTGGGCCCGGGGTGCAAGCCCAGCTCGGGTCGACCCCGGGCTGCCACGTGTACAGGCCCAGGATGGGGCCTCTGCAGTGTACTTTGAAGCATCGTGGGCCCGGGGTGCAAGCCCAGCTCGGGTCGACCCCGGGCTGCCACGTGTACAGGCCCAGGATGGGGCCTCTGCAGTGTACTTTGAAGCATTGTGTGATGCTATATTTATAGGCTGGAGGGAGGGAGTTTCCTTATAGGATTTTGAGTCCTAGTCAAGAGGGAGTCTTGCTAGGGTTTTATCCGTGGATCCCGAAAGGCTTGGGAGGCGCGGCCCATTAAGCCCACATGGCTTGCGGGGCGGTGGAAACGGCCGAACTGATACTCTTTATGTCCGAGCTGCTCTGACCGAGCTGCCCTATCACAGCATCCGAGCTGACACGTGGCATCCGTAGATTGGTTGGCCGAGCTGACAGGTCATCATGTTCGAACTGACACGTGGCTATTGGGAAATTTGCCCCACTACACAGACCTTCTTACAATTTGTGAAGAGGGTTATACCGAAGTATCTTCTTCGTACAAAGATGCATTGCGGGCACTTGCCATCAATGATAGTTCTTCTGTGTTCTTGGATGAAGAAACAGTCCGAAAGGCCTATAAATGACTGCACAGATATCATTAATCCTGTGCTGCCTCAGTTTGAAAAATACAACGCCCAAAATCTAGCACTTCAGAGGATCTCAGTTGCTGCTGCTGATATATATATCCAGCGACCACCTAAGTCTTGGGGCCTGCAAAAGTTGAGTCCTCGGGCCTTTGAAGGACGTATATAGCTTTGAGACTGGCGTTAGATTAGATATATATTTTAATTCATTTCTATCCTGTTTACTTGTTTCTTTCACTAGTTTGAAACTCGGACCAGACACCGTCTCGGTCAAGCGAGTTGATGGGTTCAACCAATAAGGTTGGGTTCAAAAACTGAAGAACTTAATGATGTAATAATGAAATCATAAATATATATTAATTCTAAATAAAAAAATAATATAAAAAAACTACCTTTGAATCTGGCAGACTTGATGAGTTTTATAACTAAAGTAGTGGCATAGTTAAAATATTGTTCCAGAGGAACAAAATATAAAATAAAGCTGATTTAGTTCTATTAATAGTCATTAGTTCTATTAATAGTCATGCCAGCTCATCTATTCTTAATTTAACACTTGTCAATGTTTGATCACCAATTGTAAACCGTGACAGTTGTTGTTAATTTATGAAAGTAGTGGACAATGATGGAAATGGAATAGGTGGAATCTAAGGACTAGACACATGAAAGTAGTGGTATACTTACTGATAATTGACCATTTCATCTATAACTAGGAGCATTTAGTGGATTCTATACCCTAGAATAGTTGTGTTTAGTTGAGTTTTTTCAAGTTGTTAATTCTTCTTGCATCATTTTGTTGGTTCTGAGTTAAAATAATCATATAATTAACAATAATTTTTCCAATCAAATTTAACAAAGAAACTAACAAAAATCTCATACATCAATATTGCATTAATAAATGCAAATAATTTGTACCATCAAAAGTTAATTTGGCATGGGTTGAGGTGCAAATTAGGTCTTAAAATTGTTGGAGGAGAGTACAAGAACAATTTCTAGTCTTCAAACTAACCATCTTGAATCTGACAGTTACTAAGAAGTTCGGTAGGGTTGAGACACATAGAATATTCTCTTTAAGACGATATATGCCTCTACAATATTGTTTTTAATTGATGTAGAAGTTCTAACGCGCTGCCTCCAGAATATAACAGCCCAACTCTATGGTTGTTGCTTCCCTTTGACTTGCACAACCAAGAAAAGCAGAAGCTTCCCAATATCTTATTTAGCCCAAAGAAAATCAAAATGAAGGAGAAAGAAATGACTGTAGGGAAAAATAGTATTTAGAATAATCTTTTGTTGAGAAAAGTGTATATATAAAATATTCTCCAAAAAATTCACTATTTATAGGCTACACAAACCTTTAGAAAATAGGTTGAACATCCAAGTTCAACGTATAATGATAAGTGCATATTTTACATGTTTTTAAGTGTGTTTTCTTATTTAATTTTATTGTGCTTTTGTCATTTTTATAGCTAATTAGTTAGGATTTTTATTAAAAATATGTATTTGGTGGTTAAAATGTGAAAATTACATTTTTATAGATTTTAATAGTGAAAACTTCATGTTTTTGGTAGATTTAATGATTCAATCATCAAATGGAGAGAATTGACAAGATAATTGGATTATTATTGATGATTTGAAGCTATAAAAAGAAGATATGAAGTGTAAAATGTTCAAGGGAAGAAATGCAAGTTTTCAACTTTGACACCTTATGGTATTTCGGTTATATCTTGAGTTACAATGATCGGATTAAGGTGATTCTCATACCATTTTGAAGCTAAGATAGATCTACATTTGGTAAGAAGAATCGAAATCCATTTCAGTCATTTTCATTGTCAAAAAGTCAAAATATAGAAGTGCATTTGCATGGTAGAAAGCTGAAGTAGAGCTCTGACCAGTCAATGGTAGTTTAGTTATTTCTCAGTTTGGATTCTTGAAGCATTGGAAATCTAACTCAAAGGGCTACAGCTTTCTTGTTTTCCACAAAAACTAGTTCGGCCTCCATCATTGAGAAAATATTAGTTGAAGTGGAGCTAAAATCGCAGAGGTGAAAACACAAGATGGCAATACGCGACCTTAAGTCGCGTATTCCTGAGGTCGCGTATTGTAGCCTACTTTTTGGAACTTGCTTTGCCACTTGCTCTGTTTTCACACTACTTTCCAACTCTACTTCTGCACAAAATTTTGGCTGCACATGCTCAAAATTCCAAAAGAAAGAGCAAAGAAGCTTTATGTCTTGTCTAAAAAACCACTTTTTGACTCTCTTAACACTAAGTATGTAAGAATCAATAGAAAAGAGGAGAGGGGAGATTAGAACCAATTATTATTAGATTTTAGTATTAGAGCTTAGTTCTAGTCTTGTTTTATTCTCTCTAATTAGAATATTGTGATAACAATTGGAGACTTCACTGTACTACTCATTTTGTTGAAGAAATAGAAGATTATTGGGAGCTTCTTACCCATTTGGCTAAGCTTTCTTTATCTACCTTTTACTTGTGATTCAATATGTATTCATGCAATGAAACTATGTTCTTTCTTGCCATATTTCATATGAGTAGCTAAATTTCTAGATCTAGAGAGTAGATGAAACTTATGGCTACTTGATATGAAGTGGATATGATTTACACTTGTTACACCTTGTATTAACTTGTTTATTTATACATGCTTATCACTTATTGTTACTTGATCACCAATAACAAGCTTTTATTATTCAATGAAAGTTCGTAATAATAATGGAACAACATAAATAGAGTTTAAGTAGTATACTCATGAGAATAGAGATACACTTAAGTGGATTAACCATGCATTTCATGAAGAAAACAAGAGTAGAGCTAGTTATTTACCATGAGAATAGGGGGAACTAGTCTAGTCTAGGCCATTTCATCATGAGAATGAGATTTAGTAATATTAGAAATGAATCCCTAGTTAAACAAGAGTTGTAACAAGTGGTAAATCTATTTATTTGTATCTTTTATGCCATAAGTGGAATCTACATCTCTAGACTCAAGGATCTAGTGAATTTTCTCCATTGTTACCTTGCATGTTATCTAGTTAAGATTAGTTAGATAGTAGTAATTACAACTTCTCTTACTTTAATTGATTATTAGTCTAAATAATAGAGTAAGTAAGGTCTTAGTACTTATAAAGTTGCTTTCTGTAGGATCGACCCGATTTATACCCTAAAATACTAATTGACCTGTATACTAGCAGCAAAATGAGTATAATTTGGAATTAACTTGTACTCATATTTAAAAACCCGTCATATAACAGTTTTTTCATACTATATTGTAGTTAATTTATAGAATTTGTAACCTAAAAATTGATTCATATTTGAATGGCTTATAAAAACTCAATAATTCTTCATTTGACCAAATAATTCATTTGTAACTCCTTTTCAAATAATTGTATAATAACTCCATTCAAAATGCATTGTAACTCACAACATTATAATTTCCATAACTCACAAATAAATTATTATAACTCTTTGTAAAGATTTGGTCAAAGAAAATTTAAGATTTTATTAAAATGTACTAACATGTTTTAGCATTGTGGTGGTTTTACTTAGTTAAAATTCTTGGTTAGTCTAGATAATCGAGTTAACTAAAAACCTTAGTAGTTGGAAGTAATTCTCGTGGGATCGATTCTAATTCCTCTACACTACAAATTACGACTTGTATACTTACAATTCACGAGGGTTTAGGTTTTGAAATTTAAAGCATAGATCTGAACCTTGTCATTAATTAATGACTCAACTTTCTTTGGATTACATTTTTCGGATAAAAGTTATTAAGTGAAGCTTGTATATATGAAATCTTAATTTGATTTATTTAGTTTAGATTTAAATAAGGGAAAAATTTTTCAAAATATCTTTCATATTTTGTCAAATAATTTTTTCATCTCTCACTTTAAAATGTTGATTTTATGTCAATAACAAAATTAGGTTTGCCAAATTTAGTCCCAACCTAGTTTTCCAACCAAATTTTAGCCTGAATCCATTACATGACCCACATGTAGTTTTTTTTTTTAGGCGCAAAAAGGTTAGATATGTGCAAAACAAGCACACGAGCTTGAGCACAAAATTTTGAGTCGAAAGACAATATTGAAAATTAGTAAAAAAAATGAGCAAAATTACCAATTTATTTAATTTGGAATTTTAAGGATGTAACTCCAAAAATTTAAAAATTTACAAAAATTTTGAAAAGTAATAACCATGAGGGAGCCAAATTATAGGAGTAGAAAAATAGAAAATTTGGAGGAATATTAGAAATCCTACTTAAGAAGCTAGCATTACAAGGAGGAACAAAAAACCAAATTAATTAATGACTCAAAATCACAAAAAAAAGATAACAGAATATCTTTAGTTCAGGAAATTCCAAATAAGTGAAAATAAGAAGAGGGTAGTTGGTAATTTCAAAGTATTAACAATTGATCCACCTTCCTTTTTCGTGTACCATTATACACTAATAATAATAATAATAATAATAATAATAATAAAAAAACCGTATACGAAATAGCTCTTTTCATCTTGCTTAAGAGTACCTTTTTAAGTTCTGTTTATTTTTTCTGGGAAAAGTCTGAAGTAACGATCGTTATGGTAACGAAACTGTTTTTATCTAATATGACAGGTAAAAACACTTTTAGCGACCATTTGATTACCTGTTGAACCGGTCACCTAAACAAGACAATGCCTAAAAGTTCGGTTAGTAAGTTTCGCTTTAAAAATAGTAAGTTAACCCCATAATTTAGTAACTTTTATGTCTCAAAAAGCAAATCGAAATAAAAATGAAAGTTACTTTTTAAAAAAAAAATAAATTACTACTCTATATTCGAAACATACTTTTTGGAGAGTAAGTTTAGTTCAAATAATAGTAAGTTTTTATAGATTAATAGTAAATCTTGTTGATAGAATAGTAAATTTAGTTAATTGTCAAAAGTTACTAGTTTGTGGCATAAATTTACTATTTTACTTAAAGAAACTTATATGAAACAAGTATTAGGAAGTTTATTTAAAATAATGCTAAGATTTTTTTATTAATGATTGAAACTTAATAGTATAGTTAGTAATTGCTGGTAACGTAAATGTATAATACATGATTGTATGTATCATTCATAAATGTTATGTGTTTTAAGCATTTTAATAAATGTATGTATCATTTATAAATGTTATGTGTTTTAATAAATTTATTTTCTAGGCCACAAGTATAAAAGTTAAAGTTGTACTAATGTAGCATAATCTTTGAAAATTATAGTAAATTTACCCATGTATTAACTTTCGCGTGTTTCAAATATATTTTGTATCATTTGCAATATGGATTTATATGCACTTTTTTTATCAAACTTATTTTTAATTGGCAAATAGTATGTAAATTATTATAAAATGTCATTTTATAATAATCATAATTTTTATAGGTGAATGGTATATAAACTGCTAAAATTATCAATTTATTAATGATTAAATCTTGCTACTTTATGGCATATATTAGTCTGATCAACTAAAAAATTACCATAATTAAGTGTACCTTGATTGTTGATTCGAAATTTGCACCCCTTTCACTATTTCGTTATTACTACCACAAGTTTTCTAATCAAAGTAAAACAAAATGAAATATCTTTTCCTTTTGTATGTAGTATTTATTTTAGTAAAAAAATTAATAAACCATGATTACATTACATAATTTCTAATGAAATTAGTAACATTTTCTAAATAAATTGGAATAATTTGTAAAATATGTTATTTTTTTTACCAATATAATCAAAAGAAATTTGCACTATTAAAAAGCAAATGGGAAGAAAGAACGATGGCATAAGTATAAATGTGAGCAACTATATAAATATCACACCATGAGTTTAGGTTTGATTTGTTTAAAACATCGGTAATTTATTCGTTGGTAGATATAAAATGCATATTATTTTTCTACAAATGGAAAATACAATTTAATATATACTAACCATCAACAGAATATGTAGCTTGAACACGATCAATTGAGCTCATATTTCGTTTGTTTAGTTATCATTTATTTTGTTACTTAGGTTGAATATTTACATTTGAATAGAGTATTGCTATCAGAACTTCAATTATTCTTAATGACACTAATTTTATGTTGATAAAAGTTGGTCTAGACAATTAAGTGTCAATGACAACAATTGCTAAAATATAGTTTTTTAAAATTTTTGAAAAATGACAAAAAAAATTACGCTTTTTTTTAAAAATATCAAATTGTTAATTCAATTCAAATTAATTTTATAATAAAAAAATATTACTCCTTAAACTAGTTGCTTAATCCGTATCTATGCCCATACTAGTGTCGAATGGATAACTAAAATAGGAAATTGCAACAATAAGTAATGTTACAGGAAAGGTGTAAATAAGTAGGACTTTTGCTAATTTTAACCCAAAATTTAAAAAAAAAAAAAAAAAAGGATAGGCTTTTTTGTGGTTTTGAATTCAAAAGTGCTGTGGTTGTGATAGAATTCTTTGTTAAAATTTGAAACGGTTGAGAATTTCCAGAGATAAGTGACAAGGTGACTTTTATTAGCCATGAGTTTTAGTTTAAGTGGGAAAGGTCGATGAACTAGGGCACAACATTTTTTTCACGTTTTCTTACGTTTCTCTTATTACTCAACAGCAAAACATGAACTTCAGTCTTTTTGTTTAATCTTTGAATGTGATTTTCAATATCCATGAAACTCACTAGTTGATACCCGGAAAATATCTCTTCGCCTGGTAAAGCTATATTTTACTAATAACTACTTATTTGGGTTGACAATTTGTGAATTATGGATGAGCAACAAATGAATGATGTAAGTAAATTATGGTGTGGGATTTTATGCTTGTAAGATCTTTTTATATTTTATTCCCTCTCATAGGTATGTTCTATTATAGGTATTTTTTTTATATTCACCATATTTAGTGAATATTTATTGTTAGCTTTGCCAAAAGTTATTTCCGTTCTATTTCTTTGGAAGCAAGGTGAAGCAAACAAATTCCTTTAAAGATAGAATATTTTTTTTCTAATGGAAAACTGAGGTTAGACTTGTAGTATAATTGATGTCATTCATGGTAACGCACGCACTATGCAATTGGAGTTTAATATTGATTGGCTTAGAATTTAATATGGTAACGCACCCCATAAAAAGTTTAATAGTTGTTGTCGTATACTCATGTTTCCTTAATTTGCTGATAATATTATTGTGATTACTTTTCCTTGAGTGACTATTCATTTGTAGTATGGAATCTTTTGACAACAGTAATCTGTAAATGAGTAATTGTCCTATCCCATTTATTGGACTGCGGGTTCTGGTGCTGTGTTTTGGAAAACCTATGTTTACTATTGATGGATAGTTTAACTATAAATCAATCACTGAAAAAATATCATGAGATCTCTAATTTAAGCTCTAATGCCATTCTTGCTCATGTGCTAGTCACTCTAGCATTAAAAATAAAGGCTGTCCTGTGGATGAAGAAATTGATCCTAAAACCCGTCGCTCACCTACTGCACGTAAAAAAGAATCACTTGACACACTATTTGGTCCTAATCAGCTGCTGAACGATTTTTTTGTGGCGAATAATTTTAAATGCCATTGTAACCGTTATCTTCACTTGCATGGTTAACTCACTAATTCTATTATGGTGTCATGAATTTTCAATTTCAATCCGAGATTGAACATTTGAACATTGCAATGGAATTGGTCCACTACTACAAAAATGTCGTTTTATGACATTTAAAAGCGTCATTATAGCTCGATGTAATGACGTTTGATCTATAATGACACTCTGCTAGAAACGTCGTCCATTCCAGCGTCACTATAAGTTCATGACAGTTATATGAGTCCTAATTTGTAGTTCTATTGGCATTTATAAACGTTATTATTTATCGTTTTAATGACACTTTTAAATGACAAGAAATGCTAGAGAACAGTTAAGGTTATATGAATCTAAAGTGATACTCGATGCCTGTCATATATTGGATCTATCATGACGCTTCTATTATGTAAGTACAATAAAATATTATGACACATTTGCCGTATAAGTAGAATGAAATATTATGACACTTTCATGGTGTAAACTAGATTAGATTGTTCCGACACTTGTTAACATGAAATTTTGTGAATATTATGAACCGCAAAACTCGAAGTGGTGACACTTTTAAGTGTCAATACATCATATTGCATTAGCCCTGTATCCCATCCGAGGTTTTATACCCAAAAGCAGAATCACATTTCATCCTGCCTACACAATATAGATTCTAATTTTTGGAATAATAAAGTTATTACTACCACCTTATAAAGGAAAACCAAGGCGATTTACATTTTCATAGTAATCACTGCAATACAAGTAGCCAAAATGGTGCAAAAGTACTGCATCGATCCAAGCAACTGACATTGCTGCTATGTCAACAAATTACATACCAATTCAGAGATTTTTCAAAAGTTATGAGTATTACAGTAGCATTGCCAATACATATCAAAGAAGCAATAGTTCAACAAGAACTCAACAAAAAACGCATTGACAATGTCTTCAAAAAATAGGCATTTGACCCAAGGACAATCCTTTAGTTTTCTTCAAGAATCACCTACAAGTGTCATAAACCAAGAAATAGAAGTTACAATCACATCTATAGCTCTTCTTTTACAGTTTTAATGTTAGAAAATAAATAAAAACTAAGTTAACCAAATGATAAAGATAAGATAAAAAGATTACCAGGTTTATTGGCCAAGCAATAGCTACTCCAATTGCATCTCCAATCTTGAGAAAATTATGGTATGGCCTCATTAGCTCTTCATCATTCTCCACAGGCACATTTACATGAATTTCACACCAATGTGATCCCAAAGGTATGTCACCAACTTCAACAGTTGGATCCAAATTTCTAACCACATGAATCCAAGTATCCAAATTTCTAACCACAAATCACTCACGGAATATCTTCTAAAGTAAAGATACCAAAAGTATCAAAACAGAATGTTAGCACCAATCCAAGTGTTCTAGACATATCAGAACAGAATGTTCACATATCCAGGTGTTCTAGACATTTGAGTAATAAGAACTAATCCAAAAGTATCAAAACAGAATAATATCAAAAGGAAAGACAGCAAAAGTTCAATTCCAGATTGTAACACACAAACTATAAAACAGATGGTAGGCACAAAAGAATAACAGTCTATGGAATTCAAAATTAGTCCAATAATGCAGCCAATATCAATTTGAGATAGAGAACTTTGACAAAATATTAGCAACCAAACTAATCAGCAATAGAAGTTCTACCCAACTGAAAATAACTGCCACAAACTTTAATGTATTGGTAACCTAAGAGTAGCAGAAACTTAATGTATAATTTTGGTTACCAACAACTCCAATTTGCTTCAAGTGGAAAGGGAATCAACGATCCGTGCTCACTAGATGGAATCGAAGATGATGGCCGCTACAAACTTGAAACCGCATTGATGGAATAAGCTTGACTTAGAACCACTTTTTTTTAGTCACAAAAAGAATATTATATTATGAAAATGAAGCCTGAAGAGGCAGAACAAAATGATACAACATGATCCCGTATAGTTGTGGTATGCATTAAGCAGAAGAGATGTCAGTACTCAAAAAAAGAAAAAAAACATTTACGTCAAAAAATTATTGAGCAGTTATGAGTAATTTATCATCACATATGAAGCTTATTGAGTAAAAAGAAGTTTCTAATGTCTAGTACGCATACCAACTTTTTCAATTTTTCAATATTACTATTACGCATGAAAGGGGAAGGAAATTGAACTCTATAAAATGTAAGAATGGTCAAACTAGACTTCATTTTGGCCATCATATGCAAATCTTGGCATCACGCATGACCTATGCTTCATCGCGTGAGGCCCCCTTCACACTTTCACTGAGACATTAGAGATCTTGAGTTACAAGAAGTCAACTCCAAAGCAAAACACAGATAGAAGGAAAAAAAAATCAATCTTGGAGCCAAAAGTCTGTTTCTGAAAGAAAACACATATAATATACCCTACTCACCCAAGAAGCATACAATCTAATATCATAGTACTTTTTTTTTCAATGACTTAGTTAAGATTTTGTTATCACTCACGTACCGTAAACAATGACTTTGCCAAAAGCAGATCGACATTGCAATTCTAATCATTTCTAAAGTTCAGCACGCATGAAATAATTTGAATTTCTATGGTCTTAATTAGGCATCAAATCAGAAGTTCACATCTTCTACATAACTACTTTTTCCTAATGAAAAAATATAACTCTTTCACTTTTATGTGGTTAGGTACCATAAACTCAGGCCAGTCTACAATAGCAATTACTTTGATAACACCAATAGCAACGTAGACATTTTGAGTAAACTTTTGTCCTTCTTTATCCATGCCTACTCATTCAATGCAAGCTTTTTGTGTGTTGTTTGGGGGGGGGGACATTCTACTAGGATCAGCATTTAAATATCTCTTACAGCAATGCTGGCTGCTGCAAATAGTCCAAAATCAATTTCTCAACTCCCTCCAATCTATCAACAGTGTATTGCCCAGAGAACTGCAAACCAAAAAATTATTTGGGCAGTAACTACATATATCAAAGAACCAAATAACAATACTCTGACATAAACTAGCTTACCTGATTTGATAGGGAAGGCTGGTAACCCTTCACAGGAGTGTTGAAACCTGAGTTTGGCACATTAACTGAAGTACTGGTATTTTCTTACAACTTCTATAGGAAGAAAATGAAAAAGATCAATTGAAGGAACCATCAGAAACCAAAAAAATGTTTCATAATCATGCCTAATGGCATGTGAGATATGCAAACATTTGAAGCCTATCTCATAAAAAGTTGGATTAATACCCGTAACCTGGTATTATAGCAGTGCACGTATATTCAATCAACAAAGTGGTTTGCAATCTCATTATACTCGGTGACAGGCCTGAAGTTACAAAAAAGGAAAGCTAATCTTCCAATTCAGAAACTGAAAAAAATGAAACTTGGAACGAATAGAGTGAACAACTACAATTCATTTGCGCACTTGGCATGCTATAACATGCTCCTACTGAATCTTCACCCAGGCATATTAATCAATAAAGGGTAAACGAACATTTGTATACGTGCAGTAAAAGTGTCTTATATATACCTACCATATGGCCTAAAAATTTTACCCTTTCACCACCTCACACTCCATGCTAAAGTGAAACTGTTAATAATTAGAAATAAAAATTAAAAAGTGACTCCTTAGAATCCTCACTGCTATTAGTACAATCTTATAATTGAGTTTAACGAGTTATTAGTTCTCAAAAGGTAGCCTATGAGATTGGAAATGAGTAAATTCAAAATGATACATTTCATGATTTTTTTTTTCAAAACAGTGATACCATTCCAACTGGATGATTCTGGTACTAGGTAAGTGGGGTTTTCCCCACAACAAATATTATGTGGGCAAAACAAGACACACTGAAAAACTCTGTTAATTCTGCCATATTGCGTCCGCCACATACTCGAGCCCAATTTAGAGACCTTGTTGCCTACCTGGTTAGGCATGAGTGAGCAAGAGAGGGAGGTGAAGGATCCTGTAATTGAGGCCATGGCTGGATCAAGAGAGAAAAATGGATCTGAAGAGAGGAAGAGAAGGAAGGAAAATTGGGAAAGGAACGAAGTGGCGGAGAGCACGAAGAGTATGTATAGTTCACTTTGAGCCCCTTCAGCATAGATCAATCTCTCAATTAATTGCTTTTTTTTTTCTAATTTCAGTGAGTTGAAGGATCAAAAAATTTCGAAACAAAAGGGATGTAACGAAATGGAGAACCCCATTAGGTGGTCTCTGTTTTGCTGGTTATCAGACGAAAGGCGAAAGAATTCTTCAAGCTGAAAGGCCAATCATGCAAATTGTCATCGGCTTTATCGGATTCCCATCCACATCTACTCTTCCTGCCATTTCGTCTTCCCCAAATCCTTAACCCTCCGTCACCCACCTTGCTCCTACCCCATTTCCCATGCGTTCCCGGACAAGAAATAAAGTAATAAAAAAAAGCTATCAATTTTGTTGAAAATGTATAGGTTACCTGGTAGTAATCTTCCTTCAGATGGCAATTTTCAATGAACACCGTAGCTCCACTGTTGCTAAAAGCCCAGATACCAATTCCCGTTCAAACTCCATGCTGTTGTTGATTATGCTGCCTTCTTAAAGGTTTACCTGTTTGCCTTCAAATTGGAGAGAGTTAAAAATCGGGGGGAAGAAAGAGAAAGAAACAAGGGATTCGGTGGTGAGAGGGGTGAAGGATTTAGGTTTTTTACAGAGAGTTTATTTGATTGAGGGTTTTAGGAGAGAGCACTGGGATGAAAAAAGAGTAAAGTACATTGGATTCATTGGAGTAGTTAGAATATTTCCCCCAAAAAAATGGCGCTGAAGTGTAGCGCCATTATCTTTCCCGCTTTTGTTTTTCATTTTTTACTTCTATCTGGATAAGTTAGAGTGATACGATGTCGTACTGGTCATTTTCTTTGTCACTTTAATGACGTTCCTTACTGCATGTTACATTAACTTGCTGTTGTGACACTTTTAGGAAAATGTCATATTAAGTGTGTGACTAAAGGTGCTTTTTGTAGTAGTGGTCCTACACCCTAAGAACCCATGGGGATTTCTTTTACAAGATCATTTGCAGAGAAGATGAACAATAAAAGTATTCATAGTTGGGAAAATTTCTAATTTATCTTTGCTATTTCTAGCTGAATAACAAGTACTTAATAAGGCAGAAGAACATTTCAAGTCTTGTTGTCACTTTATTTTATGGTCCCTTAATTTTGACGTGTACGTAAATTTGCCATGGACTTCAGTCAAAGCACTACAACTTGGTAGTAAGTTCAAAATGCTCCTTTTAGTTTTGTCCGACAAATTTAGCATGCTTTTGTCATCAATAGTACGAGATGCAAGCGTATTATTAAAGATGCAAGGTACCAAACACCCCATGGACTTGTAAAAGCCCGTTCTCTCTAAATTTTGATTAGCCAAATATCCAAGCAAGTACAAATTGTAACATCGCATCAAATCAGACATATAACATCCCCTGACATACATAAAATACAAAAGGAAAAATTGTGAACATAAAACAAGTAAACACCAGAAATTGCAAACTAAGGAGATTATGTTCAGATTTACAATCAAAACGCATTAAACTACCTTCGAAGAAACTTAAATCATCCTTAAATTTTTGAGCAAAGACGAACAAAAAAATTTGTACCCTCTCAAGAATAAAATTCCTTAATGGTCTTGGCTGAAATCTGGTTTATTCACTACAAAACCATCACAAGATTTGTTATAAAAATAAAGCCACAACAACACATAATCATAGCAAATAAGTGACATAAAAACTTAGGCGTGAAGAAGGAAAAATGTACCTGAATATTTTCGTCTACTAACAAGCTAGTGTTTCGTACATGACTATGGATTAATGAAGGATTGCATGCCCACATTAATGCCTATACAAATGCAAATACAGCACAATTATATTTCATGTCTTCACACAAAAATAAAAGCAAGCTGTACATTACCTGACCAGGAGAAATGATCTGAAACCAATTACTATCCATTAACTCCTTATTGCATCCATGCTATGAATCTGATTGCAATAGGCCATAGGATGATCCTATCAGGTTCGAATTTACATTCTCAACATAATTGGGTGCTCCAATGTGATCATGATTGTGAGTTTCATATGCATCTGTGCACACTTTAGTACATTTTTGTCTATCATGTCCAAATGACCTGTGAACAAAAAATTGCCAAGCACAATCCAAAAACAAAAAGATTGAATATATAAAGGAGTATATGAAGTGTATATATATAGCTAACATTTTTGGCCTTCTAACATCAAGCCAATGAGTGGATCAATTAATTTCCTAGAGCCCAAAAGTTTCACTTTGGGAAGAGGTGGTTTTCACTCCACTAAAAGGGTCTTTACCTACAATTGGAATCTAAGGGCACAATAGGAGTAAAAGAGGTACTGATGTACATATAATTGTTTGCCTATTTCTTTTTGTTTCATACGGCTAATGCCACTTTGTACTTTTCAACCATACTTTGATTCCTACTCTAATTTCTAAACTTAAAATAAGACACTTTAGTCTCTATATATAAAATTTACCCCTTTCGAGTAAATTCGTTGACTAACAGAAGTGAGACAAGTTTTATACTTAGGTAGAAGAAATTTTGTACTTTAAGGACTAAAGTAAGACAGATTGTATATCTTAGGAACTAAGGTGGGACCAGATTTATACTTTAGGAATAAAGTGTCCTATTTTGAAATTCAAAATTCAAAGTGGAAATTCGGTTCATAGTTGAAGGATGCATCCACAGGTTTAAATAATTTATTTAATAGTTTTATCATCTGATTTTTTCTTTTAGTCTTGAAGAAATAGAAATTACCAAACAAATTAGTGCAGTCAACTTGTCCTCTTAAATTATGCATAAAATCGAACTTTTGTATGCCTAATGAAAACACTACATAGTTAGAAGTTAAAATGCTTGTTGCATTTGACAAATAAATTACTCTATTTGGGTCGGTGGATTTGAATTCAATAAATCATTCAGTCGAATGGATTTGGAATTATGATCAATTGAAATACATTGTTTGGCACAAATGTAGTTCAAGCTCTAATTTATTGTATACTAATATTTTACACACCACAACCCCCCTTCCCAAAAAAAAAAAAAAAAAAAGATGATCAAGTTGGCCGGCATAACTGAAATTCGTCAACTGTGGTTTTAATCAAGTTGTTTGGTGCTTTCTAACCCCGTACAGGCATCAATCATATCATACAAATTTCTTTTGGACATTTCATCAAACATCTTATATGCATTCCCAAATTAACCACTTTTCACATAAACGCCGACACACGACTATGTTTCACATACAGTGTCTAAGTCATTTCCCACATATTTTTCAACAAAATATTGACAACCAAATCAAAAAGATAAATAAATTAAAGCAATATAATCAAGCGATTATCAAGAAACATGATGGTCTAACCTCTTGGCTGCTATTTTTCATCTGCTCTCTTGTCGGATACCACCACCGCAGCCCTAATAAAAATTTCAACCTTTTTGTTGGGTCTGCATATGCCAGCATCGAAAACCGATCGATCAAGAAGGAGAGAGGGAAAGTGTGAACTAAACAAGAAAATTGAGCCAGGAAAAAAATTTCTATTCCATCATATCGTGAAGTGAGAAGAAAATAAAAAGAAGGCAAGAAACTTTAGAGAGACGTGATAACCCAAAACCGTTTCAAAATCCGGTGATTTTTTTACTTAAATATGTAAATTTTTTACTTTTAATATTAGTAAGTTTAATTTAAACAAAAGTAAATTTTGTCAAATAATAAGTAAATTAAATTACTCAAAGTGTAAATTTCTATTTCTGACTAAAACTTACTCTTTCAGGCATATACTTACTAATTTTAATTAAAAACTTACTAACGTCAATATTAATTATTTTAATATAATATTTAAAAAGTCACTAAAAAACCTGATCTGTCACTAAAGGTAATGAAACTTATAATAGTTGGTTTCCCTTATATCGTTATCATAACTATAGGAACTGTAGCATTGTCCATTTTTTCTGTTTTCAGTTCTTTGGCCGTGTTTTCCGTAATTTATTGTGATAATAAGAAAACCGTATACGAAATAGCTCTTGCTTAAGAGTACCTATTTTAGTTTTGTTTCTTTTTTCTGTTTTCAGTTCTTTGAAAGTGTTATCCGTAATTTGTTATGCATTGCACTTTTGTACATTCTCCAATTATTTTCTCCTATAACATACTCACTTATGGTATAAGAAGATTTTTATTCCTTTTGACTGCATTTGGTAAATCTTAATGTGCATTCGTTTGAGTGCAAAACTAAAGCAAGCATTTTCCTCTTTGGCAACGAAAGAAGTCACCGACAGAATTACTGGATACTGCATTCACATTCATTGTCCAAACTAAAAGCATATAATTATGTGGCACTAAAACCATTCACTTCATAAAGATTTCATTCCTTCCTCTTTTTACATTGAGAATATATGCAACAGAAATGGCTTCCTTTCATTTTCAGGTTCATCTGAATCATCTCTTGCTCATAATCCTGCTCCTAACTCTTGTGAAAAAACCATCATTCAGTGTCAGACCGGACGATCCTACTTTTCAGTTGATCATCAAAATTTGTGACCAAATTCCAGAAACGCTGTTCTGTATAGACGTCTTAAAACAAAATCTATCTAGTCCATCAACAGATGCTCGAACTTTTGCTGAAATATCGATCAATCAAGTACTGACAAACGTTACCAATACTTTAAGTGCTGTAAAAGAAGCAAAATCTCATGCAAGTAAGGAGGTTGCAGACCTTCTTACAATTTGTGAAGAGGGTTATACCGAAGTATCTTCTTCGTACAATGATGCATTGCGGGCACTTGCCATCAATGATAGTTCTTCTGTGTTCTTGGATGAAGAACAGTCCGAAAGGCCTATAAATGACTGCACAAATATCATTAATCCTGTGCTGCCTCAGTTTGAAAAATATAACGCCCAAAATATAGCACTTCAGAGGATCTCAGTTGCTGCTGCTGCTATATATTTCCAGCGACCACCTAGTCTTGGGGCCTGCAAAAGTTGAGTCCTCGGGCTTTTGAAGGACGTATGTAGCTTTGAGACTGGCGTTCGATTAGATATATATTGTAATTCATTTCTATCCTGTTCTCTTGTTTCTTCCACTGGTTTGAAACTCAGACCGACATCGTCTCGATCAAGCGAGTCGATGGTTTCAACCAATAAGGTTGGGTTCAAAAACTGAAGAACTTAATGATGTAATAATGAAGTCATAAATATATTTTAATTCTAAATAAAATAAAATAATATTTAAAAAAAACTACCTTTGAATCTGGCATACTTAATGAGTTTTATAGCTAATATAAAGTAGTGGCGGAGCTAAGATATTGTTCCAGCGGAACAAAATATGAAATAAAGTTCATTTAGTTCTATTAATAGGAATGCTTGCTCTTCTATTCTTACTTTAAGACTTGTGATTGCTTGATCACCAATTGTAAATCATGATAATTGTTGTTAATTTATGAAAGGAGTTGACAATGGGGGGAGGGAGTGTAAGCAAGAGGTCTCGGGTTCAAATCCTTCTACTTACACTAAAAAAAAAAAAAAAAGAAGAAAGTAGTTGACAATGATAAAAATGCAATAAGTGGAACCTAAGGATTAGGCACATGAAAGTAGTGGTACACTTAGTGATAATTGACCATTTCATCTATAGTTAGAAGCATTTAGTGGATTCTTGTAAAACCCACGATTTTTGGGCTTATTTTATCTTGCCCAATTTAATTAAATGGTAATTTATTATGGGTAAAAGCGAAAATAATTGCAGGTTAGGTTAAATGGTTAATTAAGGGGTAAGATGAGATAAAATAGGGTGAAAGTTTACCATAGTTAAAACTCCTACCTAAACTACCTACTAGTGGGTGGTTATTAGGGTTTAGCATACTTATCAAAACAAAAAAGGAAAAAAAAATAACCTATTCCCTACCTTTCATTGTCTGCCTCCCCTTAGAGCAAGAGCCGTTGGAGAGTAGAGAAGGAAAATCAGGCGTCGCCATCAATCAATCATACGACTAGACCCCTAAACTCATAAGTCCTAAATTCATGTGAAACTTCTCTTTTAAGTTCTATTAGTCGGATTAATTATCCTAAAGATTTTACAGATATGTATTATGTTATATATAGAGATATATGCTAGTATATGAGATTTAGGAGGATTCATATTTGATTTAGTAAAAATAGGATGTTAGATGAATGGGTTGCCCCAAATCTGTCGAAAGAAAAAAGAAGGAGAAGAGCAGCGGCGTTGCTGTTTTTGCCAGGCAGAAGCGCCACAGGAAAAAAAAGTGGGGGCCGCCATCTCTGGCGGCAGAGGAAGAATCCCAAAGGTTGGCCGAGACCAAAAGAAAAAAAAAAATTTTTGAAGCAAGATTATAGTTGGCCTTTGTCGGCCAACCAATTGAAGACTTGGGTTGCCAGAGAGTCTGGCGACCATGAGCAGACATGGTTGGCCAAGAGGCGAAACCATGGGTCCAACCCACCTTCTAATTAATATGGCAAATTAGATATGGACTAAAATATAATATAAAATATAGTAAATGTCTAATAAATAAATTTTAAAACTATAAATTATAGTTTATAGTGGGCATTAAAATTCAGGACACAATTTAATATAATTGTTGGAATTGAGGTTTAGTCATGTAAAATTATACTTAGTTAATTACGTATAAGATATTCAAGTAGAAACCTAAAACACCGTAATTTAGCCGTATTAAGCCAAATTAGACAAGGTAAGATAAGTTCTAAATTGTTAAACGAAATGCTTAAAATAATAATAATAATAATAATAATAATGCTAATAATGGTACTAATAATAACACTAATGATAATAATCATAGCGGTAAATAATAATGTTGATGATAACACTAATAATAATGATAATAATAATAAGGAATAATTATAAATTATAAATTGATATGGTAAGATAGTTGTCAAGATAATAAGCATGTTTATGAATAATTATTCTCTTTTAAATTAGGAAACTTTACTAAAAGGAGAGCCGTTCCGATTAAGAAACTTTCTAAAAATAGAAACTTTCCAAATTAGGAAACTTTCCAAAAATAGAAATCATCAATTTAAGGAAGATGCTATTAGGGTTCATATAATGGGCTAGACATGAATCCTTGACTTACTCAGAGTTTGTATATTTATGCATCTATAGGAAGTAACAACTAATTAGGGAACTTATGCATTTGATAGGTACGGTACAAGGATCTAAGGTAGTTCCACTCGAGCAGCTAAACAAAGGTAGGTGGTACTTACCCTTCTGAGATTTCAAAGGTGCAAAAATGAAATTTTTGTTTTCAATCCTATGTTGTTGTGTTGAATCGAAATGTATTTGGTTAAATGTTTTACTTGGATATTTATGAAAGTTATATTTCTTTTTATACAAAAACGGACCATGTGACTTCTTTGAAATGTTTCGATACGTTATTATATACCAAACGAACGGAATCTTTTATGAAATCAAAGATTTATATATGTGGCGTGTGGAATGAATTTTTGACAAGTAAAACTCAAAACAGTCATGGGATAGACGGTAGGGGCTATAGTCCTGTCTACTGCCATGGTAGCCTAGTATAAAGTCCGGCCGATTGGCGAGGTCATGGTAGCCTGGTATAAAACCCAACCGATTGACCAATTGACAAAGTCATGGTAGCCTGGTATAAAGCCCAGCCGATTGACAAGGTTAGGGTAGTCTGGTATAAAGTCTGGTCGATTGACCCATGTATGAAATGAGACCAATCGGTAGTCATGAAACCTATTGGTCGCCCACCTAGAAGGGGTAAAATCTCTAGGTTGAGTACTCAGTAGCCTGTCATTGCATGTACTTGTTTTGAGCTGATCTGAAAGAAGATTTATGGACTGATATGAAATGATTTATGAACTGGTTTGAAATAAGACTTATGAGCTGATTTGAAATGATCTATGAACTGATATACAACGTTTTATAGGATTATTTATGAATGGATATGAAGAGACTTATGAATTGTTATAAAGTGATTTAAGACATTACAATTTCTCATGTATAATTATCAATAAGATGCCTTTTAAACTGCAGATCATTTCTTACTACTGATTGGTTTATAAACGACGTTACCTTCCTGATTTTGAACGTGAACAAGATGCAATGATTTGATTATATCTATATATGTATCTATAAAATTAAGAGTGCATGGCCCAACAGAGGGGTAAATATTACCTGTTGAGCGATGTGTCGCTCAACCCACTTCTTACCATTTTTGCAGATTCTGAAGAGTACGAATTGGTTTACGTAGAAGACCCTGAGGATGACTTTTATTAGTTTTAGATGAAAAAAATTGGCAAGTTAGCTACTTCTAGTTGTTAGTTTTATTTACTTTTATTTTCGCTGTTTCAATCAGAGAATAAATGTACGAACGTCTTGAACATTGTAGACTTTCTTTTATACGTGGTTTGTACCGCACTTTATTTAGTTAAATTATTTAGTACCTTTAAAGTTAAATTAGTTGATGTAGCCTTGTATTCTTGAGTGAGACTTGGGAGTACGGCGGATGTCATGTGACGAGCACGTGCGGACTCGGGGCGTGACAATTCTATACCCTATAACAATTGTGTTTAGTTGAGTATTTTCAAATTGTTAATTTTTCCTGCATTGTTTTGTTGGTTCCGAGTTAAAATAATCATATAATTAACAATAATTTCTCCAATCAAATTTAACAAAGAAATTAACAAAAATCTCATACATCAATATTGCATTAATAAATGCAAATAATTTGTACCATCAAAAGTTAATTTGGCATGGGTTGAGGTGCGAATTAGGTCTTAAAATTGTTGGAGGAGAGTACATGAACAATTTTTGATCTTCAAGCTAACCACCTTGAATTTGACAGCTACTAAGAAGTCCGGTAAAGTTGAGGTGCGTAGAATATTCTCTTTAAGACGATATACTCCCCTACAGTATTTTTTTTAATCGATGCAAAATGTCTAGCACGTCACCTGTAGGATACAACAGCCCAACTCTATGGTTGTTGCTTCCCTTTGATCTGCACAACCAAGAGAAGCAGAAGCTTTCCAACATCTTACTTTGCCCAAAGAAAATCAAAATGAGGGAGAAAGAAATGAGTGTAGGGAAAAATAGTATTTAGAATAATCTTTTGTTGTGAGAAGTGTATATATAAAAAATTCTCCAAAAACTTCACTATTTATAGGCTACACAAACCTTTAGAAAATAGGTTGAATGTCCAAGTTCAATGTATAATGGTTTTTTCATACTATATTGTAGTTAATTTGTAAAATTTGTAACCTAAAAATTGATTCATATTTGAATGGCTTATAAAGACTCAATAATTCTTCATTTGACCAAATAATTCATTTGTAACTCCTATTCAAATAATCGTACAATAACTCCATTCAAAATGCATTGTAACTCCCAACATTATAATTTCCATAACTCCCAAATAAATTATTATATCTCCTTGTAAAGATTTGGTCAAGAAAAATTTAAGATTTTATTAAAATATACTAACATGTTTTAGCATTGTGGTTGTTTTACTTAGTTAAAATTCTTGATTAGTCTAGATAATTGAGTTAACTAAAAACCTTAGTAGTTGGAAGCAATTATCATTGGATCGATTCGAATTCCTCTACACTACAAATCACGACCGGTGTGTACTTACAGTTCACGAGGGTTTAGGTTTAAAATTTAAAGCGTAGATCTGAACCTCGTCATTAATTAATGACTCAACTTTCTTTGGATTACATTTTCCGAATAAAAGTTATTAAGTAAGCTTGTATATATGAAATCTTAATTTGACTTATTTAGTTCTGATTTAAATAAGGTAAAAATCATTCAAAACATTCTTCATATGTTGCCACATGAATTTTTTCATCTCTCACTTTAAAATGTTGATTTTAAGTCCATAACAAAATTAGGTCTGCCACATTTAGTTCTAACCTGGTTTCCAACCAAATTGTAGTCTGAATCCATTATGTGACCCATATGTGGTTTTTTTTTCAGACGCAAAATGGTTAGATGTGTGCAAAACAAGCACATCCTTGGCTTGAGCACAAAATTTTAAGTCAAAAGACAATATTGAAAATTAGTTAAAAAAATTGATCAAAATTACCAATTTAATTAATTTGGAATTTTAAGGGTATAGCTCCAAAAAATAAAAAATTTACAAAATTTTTGAAAAGTAATAACCATGAGTGAGCCAAATTATAGGAGTAGAAAAAAAGGAAATTTGGAGGAATATTAGAAATCCTAATTAAGAAGCCAGCATTACAAGGAGGAACAAAAAACCGAATTAATTAATGACTCAAAATTATAGAAAAAAGATAACAAAATATCTTTAGTTCATGAAATTCCAAATAAGCAAAAATAAGCAGAGGGTAGTTGGTAATTTTAAAGTATTAACAATTAATCCACCTTCCTTTTTTGTGTAACCTTATACACTAATAATAATAATAATATTATTATTATTATTATTATTATTATTGTTATTATTATTATTATTATTATTATTATAAAAAACCGTATACGAAATAGCTCTTGCTTGAGAGTACCTTTTTAAGTTTTGTTTCTTTTTTCTGTTTCAGTTCTTTGGCGGTGTTTTCCATAATTTATTGTAACACTAAGAAAACCGTATACGAAATAGCTCTTGCTTAAGAGTACCTATTATAGTTTTGTTTCTTTTTTCTGTTTTCTTCAGTTCTTTGACGTTGTTATCCGTAATTTATTATGCATTGCACTTTTGTACATTCTCCAATTATTTTCTCCTATAACACACTCACTTATGGTATAAGAAGATTTTTATTCCTTTTGACTGCATTTAGTAAATCTTAATGTGCATTCGTTTGAGTGCAAAACTAAAGCAAGCATTTTCCTCTTTGGCAACGAAAGAAGTCACCGACAGAATTACTGGATATTGCATTCACATTCATTGTCCAAACTAAAAGCATATAATTATGTGGCACTAAAACCATTCACTTCATAAGGATTTCATACCCTCCTCTTTTTACATTGACACCATATCCAACAGAAATGGCTTCCTTTCATTTTCAGGTTCATCGGAATCATCTCTTGCTCATAATCCTGCTCCTAACTCTTGTGAAAAATCCATCATTCAGTGTCAAACCAGACGATCCTACTTTTCAGTCGATCGTCAAAATTTGTGACCAAATTCCAGAAACGCTGTTCTGTATAGACGTCTTACAACAAAATCTATCTAGTCCATCAACAGATGCTCGAACTTTTGCTGAAATATCGATCAATCAAGTGCTGGCAAACGTTACCAATACTTTAAGTGCTGTAAGACAAGCAAAAGCTAGTGCAAGTAAGGAGGTTGCAGACCTTCTTACAATTTGTGAAGAGGGTTATACCGTTGTATCTTCTTCATATAATGATGCCTTGCAGGCACTTGCTATAAACGATAGTGCTTCTGTGTTCTTGGATGAAGAACAGTCCGAAAGGCCTATAAATGACTGCACAAATATCATTAATCCTGTGCTGCCTCAGTTTGAAAAATACAACGCCCAAAATCTAGCACTTCAGAGGATCTCAGTTGCTGCTGCTGATATATATTTCCAGCGACCACCTAAGTCTTGGGGCCTGCAAAAGTTGAGTCCTCGGGCTTTTGTAGGACGTATATAGCTTTGAGACTGGCGTTAGATTAGATATATATTTTAATTCATTTCTATCCTGTTTACTTGTTTCTTTCAGTAGTTTGAAACTCGGACCAGACACCGTCTCGGTCAAGCGAGTCGATGGGTTCAACCAATAAGGTTGGGTTCAAAAACTGAAGAACTTAATGCTGTAATAATGAAATCATAAATATAAATTAATCCTAAATAAAAAAATAATATAAAAAAACTACCTTTGAATCTGGCAGACTTAATGAGTTTTATAACTAAAGTAGTGGCATAGTTAAAATATTGTTCCAGCGGAACAAAATATAAAATAAAGTTGATTTAGTTCTATTAATAGGAATGCTAGCTCATCTATTCTTAATTTAACACTTGTAAATGCTTGATCACCAATTGTAAACCGTGACAGTTGTTGTTAATTTATGAAAGTAGCGGACAATGATGGAAATGGAATAGGTGGAACCTAAGGACTAGGCACATGAAAGTAGGGGTATACTTACTAATAATTGACCATTTCATCTATAACTAGGAGCATTTAGTGGATTCTATACCTTAGAATAGTTGTGTTTAGTTGAGTTTTTTCAAGTTGTTAATTTTTCTTGCATCGTTTTGTTGGTTCTGAGTTAAAATAATCATATAATTAACAACAATTTCTCCAATCAAATTTAACAAAGAAACTAACAAAAATCTCATACATCCATATTGCATTAATAAATGCAAATAATTTGTACAATCAAAAGTTAATTTGGCATTGGTTGAGATGCAAATTAGGTCTTAACATTGTTGGAGGAGAGTACAAGAACAATTTCTGGTTTTCAAACTAACCATCTTGAATCTGACAGTTACTAGGAAGTTCGGTGGGGTTGAGGCACGTAGAATATTCTCTTTAAGACAATATATGCCTCTATAATATTGTTTTTAATTGATGTAGAAGTTCTAACGCGCTGCCTCCAGGATACAACAGCCCAACTCTATGGTTGTTGCTTCCCTTTGACTTGCACAACCAAGAAAGCAGAAGCTTCCCAATATCTTATTTAGCCCAAAGAAAATCAAAATGAAGGAGAAAGAAATGACTGTAGGAAAAAATAGTATTTAGAATAATCTTTTGTTGAGAAAAGTGTATATATAAAATATTCTCCAAAAACTTCACTATTTATAGGCTACACAAACCTTTAGAAAATAGGTTGAACATCCAAGTTCAATGTATAATGATAAATGCATATTTTACATGTTTTTAAGTGTGTTTTCTTATTTAATTTTGTTGTGTTTTTGTCATTTTTATAGCTCATTTGTTAGGATTTTTATTAAAAATATGTATTTGGTGGTTGAAATGTGAAAATTACATTTTTATGGATTTTAATATTGAAAACTTCATGTTTTTGGTAAGGTTTAATGATTCAATCATCAAATGGAGAGAATTGAGAAGATAACTGGATTATTATTGATGATTTAAAGCTATAAAAAGAAGACATGAAGTGTAAAATGTTCAAGGGAAGAAACGCCAGTTTTCAACTTTGACACCTTATGGTATTTCGGTTATATCTTGAGTTACAATGATCGGATTAAGGTGATTCTCATAGCATTTTGAAGCTAAGATAGATCTACATTTGGCAAGAAGAATCGAAATTCATTTCAGTCATTTTCATTGTCAAAAAGTCAAAATATAGAAGTGCATTTGCATGGTAGAAAGGTGAAATAGAGCTCTGACCAGTCAAGGGTAGTTTAGTTATTTCTCAGTTTGGATTCTTGAAGCATTGGAAATCTAACTCAAAGGGCTATAGCTTTCTTGTTTTCGACAAAAGCTAGTTCGGCCTCCATCATTGAGAAAATATTAGTTGAAGTGGAGCTAAATTCGCAGAGGTGAAAACACAAGATGGCAATACGCGACTTAAGGTCGCGTATTGTAGCCTACTTTTTGGAACTTGCTTTGCCACTTGCTCTGTTTTCACACTACTTTCCAACTCTACTTTTGCACAAAATTTTGGCTGCACATGCTCAAAATTCCAAAAGGAAGAGCAAAGAAGCTTTATGTCTTGTCTAAAAAACCACTTTTTGACTCTCTTAACATTAAGTATGTAAGAATCAATAGAAAAGAGAAGAGGGGAGATTAGAACCAGTTATTATTAGATTTTAGTATTAGAGCTTAGCTCTAGTCTTGTTTTATTCTCTCTAATTAGAATATTGTGATAACAACTGGAGACTTCACTGTACTACACATTTTATTGAAGAAATAGAAGATTATTGGGAGCTTCTTACCCATTTAGCTAAGCTTTCTTTATCTACCTTTTACTTGTGATTCAATATGTATTCATGCAATGAAACTATGTTCTTTTTTGCCATATTTCATATGAGTAGCTAAATTTCTAGATCTAGGGAGTAGATGAAACTTATGGCTACTTGATATGAAGTGGATATAATTTACACTTGTTACACCTTGTATTAACTTGTTTATTTATGCATGCTTATCACTTACTGTTACTTGATCACCAATAACAAGCTTTTATTATTTAATGAAAGTTGGTAATAATAATGGAACAACATAAAAAGAGTTTAAGTAGTATACTCATGAGAATAGAAATACACTTAAGTGGATTAACCATGCATTTCATGAAGAAAACAAGAGTAGAGCTAGTTATTTACCATGAGAATAGGGGGAACTAGTCTAGTCTAGGCCATTTCATCATGAGAATGAGATTTAGTAATATTAGAAATGAATCCCTAGTTAAACAAGAGTTGTAACAAGTGGTAAATCTATTTATTTGTATCTTTTATGCCATAAGTGGAATCTACATCTCTAGACTCAAGGATCTAGTGAATTTTCTCCATTGTTACCTTGCATGTTATCTAGTTAAGATTAGTTAGATAGTAGTAATTACAACTTCTCTTACTTTAATTGATTATTAGTCTAAATAATAGAGTAAGTAAGATCTTAGTACTTATAAAGTTGCTTTCTGTAGGATCGACCCGATTTATACCCTAAAATACTAATTGACCTGTATACTATCAACAAAATGAGTATAATTTGGAATTAACTTGTACTCATATTTAAAAACACATCATATAACAGTTTTTTCATACTATATTGTAGTTAATTTATAGAATTTGTAACCTAAAAATTGATTCATATTTGAATGGCTTATAAAAATTCAATAATTCTTCATTTGACCAAATAATTCATTTGTAACTCCTTTTCAAATAATTGTATAATAACTCCATTCAAAATGCATTGTAACTCACAACATTATAATTTCCATAACTCCCAAATAAATTATTATAACTCTTTGTAAAGATTTGGTCAAAGAAAATTTAAGATTTTATCAAAATGTACTAACATGTTTTAGCATTGTGGTGATTTTACTTAGTTAAAATTCTTGATTAGTCTAGATAATCGAGTTAACTAAAAACCTTAGTAGTTGGAAGTAATTCTCGTGGGATCGATTCTAATTCCTCTACACTACAAATTACGACCTGTATACTTACAGTTCGCGAGGGTTTAGGTTTTGAAATTTAAAGCATAGATCTGAACCTCGTCATCAATTAACGACTCAACTTTCTTTGGATTACATTTTTTGGATAAAAGTTATTAAGTGAAGCTTGTATATATGAAATCTTAATTTGATTTATTTAGTTTAGATTTAAATAAGGGAAAAATC